>NW_023412409.1:0-11931 GCF_903995425.1 Onychomys torridus
CAGTGGGAAATGAAGTTCTGATGACAAATAAAAGGAACTCTGTGAAATATAGTTCAGTTACATAAAGAACGGCACTATGGAAAATGTTTTAATGACACAGAGAAAGGAACTGTGGGAAAAGTCATTCTGTTGACACAGAAAAAGGCCCTGAGGAAAATGTAGTTCAGATGACTACAGAAAGGCACAGTGGAAATGGAGATTTGATGAGGTGGAGAAAGGAAAAATGGGAAATGTAGTTCTGATATCATAGTGACAGGCATTGTGGGAAATGTAGTTCAGATGACACTATGGAAGGCATTGTGGGAAATGTAGTATTGATGATGATGAGAAAGGCAAGATGGTCAATGTAGTTCTTATGCAATACAGACAAGCACTGTGGGAAATGGAGTTTAGATGACAAAGAAAGAAAGTGTGATAAATGCAGTTATGATGAAACAGAGCTAGGCATAGTGGGAAATATATTTCTGTGACATAGAGAAAGGCACTGTGGGAAATTTAGTTCTTATGTCACAGAGAAAGACACCATGGGAAATGTTCGAATGATGTAGTGAAAGAAACTGTGGGAAATGTAGTTCTGATGTCATAGAGAAGGGAAGTGTGTGAAATGTGGTTTGATTTCATAGAGAAAGGCACTGTGGGAAAAGTCGTTCTGATGACACAAACAATGTAACTGTTGAAATGTAGTTCTGATGTCATAGAAAAAGGCACTGTGGGAAATGTGTTTCTGTGAATTAAAAATGGCACTGTGGTTTAATGTATTTCTTTGACATAAAGAATGGCACAGTGGGTAATGTAGTTCTTAAGTCACAGAAAAAGACACTGTGGGAATTGTTGTTCAGCTGATGTGGAGAAAGGAACTACAGTAAATGAAGTTATGTGGCCTAGGGAAAGGAATGTAGGAAATGTAGTTCAGATGACATAAAGAAAGGCACTGTGGGAAATGTATGTCTGATGATGTACAGAAAAGCACTGCGGAAATGTAGTTGTGAAAATGTAGCAAAGGCACTGTGTGAAATGTAGTTCTAAGGATGTAGAGAAAGGCTCTCTGGGTAATTTATTTCTGATGACGTAGAGAAAGGAACCTTGGGTAATGTAGTTCTGATGTCATAGATAAAGGTACCACTGGGAATTTAGTTCTGTTGATACACATGAGGAACTGTGGGAAATTTAGTTCTGATGTCACCAAGAAAAGCACTGTGGGAAATGTAGTACTGATGATGTAGATAATGGCAAGATGAACAATTAATTTCTGATGTCATGGAGACAGACACTTGTGGAAAATCTAGTTCTGATGATGTAGAGGAAGGCACAGTGGAAAATGTAGTTTTGATGACTTAGAGTAAGTCTCTGTGGGAAATGTACTTGTGAGGACAAAAAGAACGGAACTTTGGGAAATTTAGTTTAGATGCCACCAAGAAAGGCACTGTGGAAAATGTATTTCTGTGACATAGAGAAAGGCATTGTGGGAAATGTAGTTAGGATGACACAGATTTTTTCATAATGTAGATCTGATGAGATAGAGGAAGGCATGGCAGGAAATATACTTCTTGTAGCATAGAGATGAGAAAAGCATTGTGGGAAATCTTGTCCTTATGTCATAGAGAAAGGAACAGTGGGAAATGTAGACCTGATGACACAGAGAAAGGCACTGTGGATACTGAATTTCTGATGATGTTGAGAAAGGCACTGTAGGAAGTGTAGTTCTGGTCACACAGATAAAGTAACTGAGGGAATTGTAGTTCTGATGATGTACACACAGGAACTGAGGGAAATGTAGTTCAGATGACAAGAAAGGTACTGTGGTTAATGTATTTCTGTGACTTGAAGAAGGGCACTGTGGGACCTAGTTATGATGCAACAGAAAGGAACATTGGGTAATGTGGTTCTGATGAGATAGAGAAAGGCACTGTAGGAAATATAGATCTGATGACATAGAGAAAAGCACTGTGTGAAATGTTCTTCTGATGATTTAGAGAAAACAATTGTGAGAACGGTTGTTCTGATGATCTTACTACAGGAACTGAGGGAAATGTAGTTCTGATGACATAGAGAAAGGCACTGTGGGAAATGCAGTTATGATATAGAGAAAGAAACTGTGGAAATGTAGTTGTGGTGACACAGAGAAAAGCGCTGTGTGAAATGTAATTATGATGACACAGAGAAAGACACTGTGGGAAATGAAGTTCTGACGAAATAGAGAAAGGCACTGAGCAAAATTTAGTTCGGATGATGTAGAGAAAGACACTGTGGGACATGTATTTCTGATGTCATACAGAAGGCACTGAGGGTAATGTAGATATGAAGACGTAAGACAGACACTGGGAAATGTAGATAAGATTAAAGAACACTGTGGAAAATGATGTTCTGATGTAGAGAAAGAACCTGTAAGAAATTTGGATCTGATGACCCAGAGAAAAAAATAGTGGGAAATGCAGTTCTGATCACATGGAGTAAAGGCACTATGTGAAATGTAGTTCTGATGACATAAAGAAAGGAACTGTAAGAAACGTAGTTCAATGACTTAAAAATAGGAACAGTGGGAAATGTAGTTCAGATGACACCAAGAAAGGAACTGTGGGTAATGTCGATCAGATGACACAGAGAAAGGCACTGTGAAATAGAGAAAGGTAGTGTGGGAAATGTAGTTATTATGACAAGAGAAAATAACGGTGGGAAATGAAGTTCTTGTTTCCCAGAGAAAGGCACTGGGGAAATGTAGTTCTGATGACATGGAGTAAAGGCACTATGGGAAATGTAGTTCTGATGACATAGAGAAAGTAACTGTGGTGACATAGAGAAATGCACTGTGGGAAATGTAATCATGATGACATAGAGAAAGGCACTGTGAGAAATGTATTTATGGGGACATAGAGAAAGGAAACTTAGGAAAAGTAGTTCTGATGTCACAGAGAAAGGAACTGTGAGAAATGAAGTTCTGATGTCATAGAGAAAGGAACTGTGGGAAATGTATTCATGATGTTATACATAAAAGAACTGTCTGTAATGTAGTTCTGATGACAATGAGAAAGGCAATGGGGGAAATGAAGTTCTGAGGATATAGAGAAAGGCACTAAAGGTAATGTAGTTCTCATAACGTAGTGAGGGGAACGGTGGGAAATGTGCTTTCTAATGTTGTAGTAAAAGGCAACTATGGGAAATATAGTTCTGATGACTTTGAAAAAGACACAGAAATGGAGTTCTGATATCATGGAGAAAGGCACTATGGTATTGTATGTAGTTCTGATGATGTAGACACAGGAAGTGTTGGAAATGATGATCTGATGACATAGAGACAGCCACTATAGGAAATATGGTTTTGATTATGTAGAGAAAGGCACTGTGGGGAATGTAGTTATGATGACATGAGAAAGGAACTTTAGGTATTGTAGTTCTGATAAGATGCAGAAAGGCATTGTGGGAAATGTAGTTCTTATGCCACAGAGAAAAAAAAACTATGAGAAATGAAGTTCTGATAACACCAAGAAAGGAACAGTAGGAAATGTCATTCTGATAAAATAGAAAAAGGCACTGTGGGAAATGTATTTCTGTGACATGTATAATGGTAATGTGGGAAAAGTAGTTCTGTCAGATAGTGAAAGGCACTATGGGAAATGTAGTTATGATGATGTAGAGAAAGGAACTATAGGTAATGTAGCTTTAATGACATAGAGAAAGGAATTGTGGGAAATGATGTTCTGATGACATAGAGATAGAAACTGTAGGAAATGTAGTCCTGATGACATAACATAGGAACTCTGAGAATTTTAGTTCAGATGACACCAAGAAAGGAACAATCAGAAAAAATCTATGTGATGAAACCAAGAAAGAAACTATGGGAAATGTAGCTCTTATGTCAAAGAGAAAGACACTGTGCGTAACGTATTTCTGATGATGTCGAGAAAGGAACTGTGGGAAATGTAGTTCTGATGATGTAAATAAAGGAACTGTGGGAAATATATTTCTGTGACATAGAATAAGCACTGTGGGAAATGTAGTAATGATGACAAAGAGAAAGGAATTTTAGGTAATGTAGTTCTGATGCGATGCAGAAAGGCAATTTGGGAAATGTAGTTCTTATGCCACAGAGAAAGAAACTATTGGAAATGAAGTTCTGATGACTTAGAGAAAGGAACTCTGGGAAATGCAGTTAAGATGACCCCAAGAAAGGTATTTTTGATAAAGTTGATCTTATGACACAGAGAAAGTCACTGTGGGAAGTGTAGTTCTGTGACATACAGAAAAGCACTGGGGGAAATGTGCTTCTGATGTCTTAAAGAATGTGACTGTGTGAAATGTAGTTCTGATCATGTACAAAAAAGCATGGTGGTGAATGTAGTTTTGATAACATACACATAGGAACTGTGGGAAGAGTAGTTCTGATGACACCAAGAAAGGCACTGTGGGTAATATCAATCTGATGAAACAGAGAAAGGCACTGTGGTTAAAGTAATTCTGATTACACAGAAAAAGTCACTGTGGGAAATGTAGTTCTGATGACTTAGAGATATGAACTGTGGGGAATGTTCTCATAATGTAGAGAAAGGCAGTGTTGGACATGTAGTACTGATGCCATGGAGAAAGGGACTGTGAGAAATGTAATTGTGATGACATGGAAAAGGGCACTGTGGGAAATGTAGTACTGGTGACACAGAGAAAAGCACTGTAGCAAATGTAGTTCTGATGATGTAGAGAAAGGAAATGTGGGAAATGTAGTTTTTTTGTCATAGAGAAAGTCACCATGGAAATGTGTAGTATAGATGATATAGATAAAGGCAAGTTGGGCAATGTTGTTCTGATGTCATAAAGACAGGCACTGTGGGAATTGTATTTCAGGTGACACAAAGAAAAGTACCATAGGAAGTGTTGTTCTGATGATGTAGAAAATGTAGTTTTCATGTCATAGAGTAAGGCAATGTGAGTTATGTAGTCTTGATGATGCAGAGAAAGGCACTGTAGGAAATTTAGTTCTGTTGTTGTAGTAATAGGATGCTATGAAAATTTTATTTCAGATTACACTGTGAAAGGCACCGTGGCAAATGCAGTTCTGTGACATAGAGAAAGGAAACATGATAAATGTAGTTCTAATGATGTACACATAGGAACTGTGGGAGATGTAGTTCAGATGACAGCGAGAAGGGCACTGTGAGTAATGTTGTTCTGATGATATAGAGAAAGGCACTGTGAGAAATGTATTTGTGATGAAACAAAAATGAACTGTGATGACACAGAGAAAGGAGCTGGTGGAAATGTAGTTCTGATGCCATGAAGAAAGGAATAGTGGGAAATGTAGCTCTGTTGAAGTAGAAATGACACTGTGGGAATTTTAGCTATGAAAATGTTGACAAAGGCCCTGTGGGAAATGTCATTCTGATGAAACCGAAAGGCACTTTGGGAAATGTTTTTCTGTGACATAGGGAAAGACACTGGGGAAATTTATTTCTTAAGTCACAGAGAGAGGCACTGTGGGAAATATTGTTCTGATGATGTAGAGAAAGGAAGTGTGGGAAATGTACCACTGTGACATAGAGAAAGGAATGTGGAAAATGTAGTTCTGTCACAAAGAGAAACACAATGTGGGAAAAGTAGTTCTGATGATGTACACATAGGAACTCTGGGAAATGTAGTTCAGAAGACACTAAAAAGGCACCATGGGAAACAAAGTATTGATGATGTAGATAAAGGCAATATGGGCAATGTAGTTCTGATGGCACAGAGACAGGCACTGTGGGAAATGTATTTATGATGACACAAAGAAAGGAACTGTGGAAAATGTAGTTTCGATGATGTATAAAAAGTCACTGTGGGAAATGTCGTTCTGAAGAGAAGAGAAAGACACTGTGGAAAATGTAGTTCTGAGAATATAGAGAAAGGAAGTCTGGAAATGTAGTTACAATGACACAGAGAAAGGCATTGTGGAAATGTACGTTTTATGTCACAGAGCCAGACACTGTAAAAAATGTAGTTCTGATGACATAGAGAAAGCAACTGTGGGAAATGTAGATGTGATGACATAGAGAAAGGACTGTGATGAATGTAGTTGGGATGAAGTATACAAAGGAACTGTGGCAAAAGCAGTTTAGATGATGCCAAGAAAGGAACTTTCAGTAATCTCAACCTGATTAAAAAGAGAAATGCACTGTGGGAAGTGTAGTTCTGGTGACACTGAGAAAGGCACAATGGGAAATGTAGCTCTGATTTCATAGAGAAAGGAACTTCGGGTAATGTAGTTCTGATGACCCAAAGAAAAGCACTGTGGGAAAAAATCGATCTGAGGAAGCAGAGAAAAGCACTGTGGGACATGTAGTTCTGAGAACAAAGAGAAAGGGACTGTGAAAATGTAGTTGTGGTGATGTAGAGAAAGGCACTGTGGGAAATCTAGTTCTGATGATGTAAATGAAGGAACTTTCAGATATGTAGTTCTGATGATGTAGAGAAAGGAACTGTTGGAATTGCATATCTGTAACTTAGAGAAAGGCACTGTGGGAAATATAGCACTGATGACTTAGAGAAAGGAACTCTGAGAAATGTAATGTTAATGACAGAGAAAGGAACTGTGAGTAATGTAGTTCTAAGGACATAGGGAAAAGAACTGTGGAAAATGAAGTTCTTATGAAGTAGAGACATGCACTATAGGAAATGTAGTCTGATGACATAGAGAATGGCACTGTGGGAAATGAAGTTTGGATGATGTATAAAAAGTCACTGTGGGAAATGTAGTTCTAATGACATACAGAATGGCACTTTGGGAAATGTAGTTCCAAAGGTGCATAGAAAGGCACTGTGGGATATGTAG
The DNA here is from genome assembly GCF_903995425.1 of Onychomys torridus. Lineage (NCBI taxonomy): Eukaryota > Metazoa > Chordata > Mammalia > Rodentia > Cricetidae > Onychomys > Onychomys torridus. Next base: position 6,794 of record NW_023412409.1, read on the forward strand.
TTCAGATTACACAGTTAAATACACTGTAGAAAAATATGCCCTGATTATGTAGAGAAAGGCCCTGTAAGATGTGGTTTTCATCAACCAGAGAAAGGCACTCTGGGTATTGTAGTATTGATGACATAGAGAAAGGCACTGTGGGAAATGTAGTTATGATGATGTAGAGAAAGGAACTGTGGGTAAAGTAGTTATCATAACTAGATAAAGAACTATGGTAGATACAATTCTTTTAATGTAGAGACACGAAGTATAGAAAATGTAGTTTTGAGGACTTAAAGAAAGGAACTGTGGAAAATGTAGTTCTAACGACATTGAGGAAGGCACTGTGGAAAAGTTGTGGTCACATAGAGAGAGGCACTGTGGAAAATGTAATTATGATGACACAGAGAAAGGAACTGTGAGAAATGTAGCTCTGATGCCATGAAGAAAGGAATAGTTGTTAATGAAGTTCTGATGATGTAGAGAAAGGCACTGTAGGAAAAGTTGTTCTGATGACATAGAGAAAGTCCACTGCAGAAAATGTAGTTCAGATGACATAAAGAAAAGCCCTGTGGGAAATGTAGCTTTGGTGATGTAGAAAAAGTCACTGTGGGTAATGTGGTTCTGATGTAATATAGAAAGGCACTGTGGGTAATGCTGTTTTGAGGACATAGAGAAAGGCACTGTGGAAATACAGTTGTGAGGACATAGAGAAAGGCACTGTTGGAAAAGTATTTTGAATGTCACACAGAAAGTGTCTTTGGGAAATGTAATTGTGATGACATGGAAAATGTCACTGTGTGAAATGTAGTTCTGGTGACATAGAGAAAGCCCCTGTGGGTAATGTAGTTCTGATGATGTGGAGAAAGCAGCTGTGGGAAATGCAGTTCTATTGTTGTATAGAAAGGAACTGTGGGAAATGTAGTACTGATGACTTAGAGAAATGCATTTAGGGTAATATAGTTCTGAAGATGTAGTAAAAGCCACTATGTGTAATGTAGTTCTGACAACAAAGACCCTGTGGCAAAGGTCATTCTGATGAAACAGAGGAAGGCAATGTGAGAAATGTGTTACTGATGGTCAAGAAAAAGGCCCTGTGGGTAATATAATTCTGATAACATAGATAAAGCAACTTTGGGTAATATCATTCTGATGTCATAGAGAAAAGGAACAGTGGGAAATGTAGTTATGATGATGAAGATAAAGGCAAGATGAACAATGTATTTCTGATGCCCTAGAGACAGGCACTGTGGGAAATGTCATTCTGATGCCATAGAGAAGACACTCTGGGTAATGTATTCTCTGACATAGAGAAAGACATTGTGGGAAATGAATTGATGATGACACAGAGAGGGGAATTTTGGGCAAGGAAGTTCTGATGAGTTGGAGAAAGACACTGTGGACAAGTTGTTCTTATGTCACAGAGAAAGACACTGTGGGAAATGTTATTCTGATGATGTACACAAAGGAAGAGTGGGAAATGAAGTTCTAATGTCACAGAGAAAGGATGTGGAAAATGTAGTTCTATATAATAGAGAAAGGCATTGTGGTCAAGGTATCTTTGAAGATCTAGTGAAAGGCACTGTGAGTAATATAGTTCTGATGACACAGAAATGCAATGTGGGAAATGTAGTTCTGATGGTGTATAAAAAGTCACTGTTGGAAATGTACATCTGATGTCTTAGAGAAAGGCAGGGTGGTAAATGTAGATCTGATGACACAGAGAAAGGCACTGTGGGAAATGTAGATCTGATAACATAGAGATAGGCACTGTGGGTATTAATTTCAGATGATGTAGAAAAAGGCACTGTAGGAAAAGCAGTTCTAACAACATAAAAAAGAAATGTGGGCAATGTAGATGAGATGTTATAGAGACACGCACTGTCGGCAATGTATTTCAGATGCCCCCAAGGAAGCCACTGTGGGTAATGTAGTTCTGATGAAACAGAGAAAAGCTCTGTGGGAAATTTATTTCTGATGTCAAAGAGACAGTCAGTGTGGGAATTATTATTTTGATCACAAGGAGAAAAGATGTGTGGGAAATGCAGATCTGATTACAAAGAAAAAGGAACTTTTGGAAATGTCATTCTGGTGACACAGAGAAAGCCACAGTGTGAAATGAAATGTAGTTTTTATGCTCCACAGAAATGCACTTTGGGAAATGTAGCTCTGATGGCATAGATAAAAGAACACTGGGAAATGCAGCTCTTATGTCAGAGAAAGACACTGTGGTAAATGAAATTCTGATGATACAGAGAAAGGAAGTGTGGGGAATGTAGTTCTAATGACATAGACAAAGTAACTCTGGGAAATATAGTTCTGTGACATAGAGAAGGGAATGTGGGGAAATGCAATTCAGATGTCATAGAGGAAATGTGGGAAAAGTAGTTTAGATGACATCTAGTAAGTCACTGTGGTAATGTACTATTGATAATGGAGCTAAAGGCAAGATGGGCAAATTAGTCCTAATGTCATAGAGACAGGCACCGTAGGAAATGTAGCTGAGATGCACCAAGAAAGGTACTTTGAAAAAGGTATTTCTGATGAAATAGAGAAAGGAACGGTGATAAATGTAGTTCTGACTACATACACATACGAACTGTGGGAAACATTGTTCAGATGACACCGATAAAGGCACTAAGGGTAATGTAATTCTGTGACATAGAGAAAGGTATTGTGGGAAATGTAGTTATGATGATGTATATAAAAGCACAGTAGGAAATGGAGTACACATGAAATATATAAAGCAAAGCTGTGAATTTTAGTTCTGACAACATAGAGAAAGACACTGTGGGAAAAGTAATTGTCATGACATGGAAAATGGGACTGTGGGAAATGTAGTTCTGGTGACATAGAGAAAGGCTCTGTGTGTAATGTAGTTCTGATGACAAAGATAAAGGCACTGTGGGAAATATCATTCTGTTGAAACAGAGAAAGGCAATATGGGAAATGTAGTTCTGTTGATGTATAGAAAGGTACAGAGGAAAATGTAGATCAGATGTCATAGAGAAAGCCTCTATGAGAAATGTAGTTCTGATGACATAACGAAAGGCGCTGTGAATAATGTAATTATGAAGACGTTAAGAAAGACACTGTGGAAATATAGTCCAGATCACCCAGTGAAAGACACTGTGGAAATTTATGTTTTTATGATGGAGAGAAAGGCCCTGCAAGAAATGTGGTACTCATGTCACAGAGAAAGGCACTGTGGGAAATGCAGTTCTGATATTTCAGAGACAGAAATACCTCTGGATCTCTGAGTTCGAGGCCACATTAGAAACAGCTAGGCATGGTGACACATGCCTTTAATACCAAAAATCCAGCCTTTAATCCCAGGGAGAGATGATAGAAAGTATAAGGCATAAAGAGCAGAAAGTAGAAGCATTTGGCTCATAGAGCATTTGGCTGGTTAAGCTTTTAGGTTATGGAGCAGCAGTTCAGATGAGATCCATTATGGATGTGGACTCAGAGGCATCCAGTCTGAGGAAACAAGAGCAGCTGAGGAACTGGTGAGGTGAAGTAGCTGTCACTTGTTCTGCTTCTCTGATCTTCCAGCATCCACCCCAATTACTGGCATCAGGTTTGTTCTTATTAATAAGACTCTTTAAGATTTATGCTACACATAAGAACTACATTTTCCACAATTTCATTCTCTGTGTCACCAGATCTACATTTCCCACACTTCCTTTCTATATGCCATCAGAACTACACTTCCCATAGTGCCTTTCTCTGTTTCATCTGATCGATATTACCCACATTGCCTCTCTTTGTGTCATCTGAACTACATTTCCCAGAGTTCCTATGTGTATGTCATCAGAATTACATTTCCCACATTCATTTCTTTATGTCACTGAACTACATTTCCCCCACTTCCATTCTCTATATCGTCATTATTACTTCTCCCACAGTTCCTTTCTTTACATTTTCAGAACAATCTTTCCTACAGTGTCTCTCTCTGTGACTTAAGAACAACATTTTGCACAGTAACTTTCTGCATGTCACAGAGATACCTTTCACACAGTGCCTTTGTCTACTTCTTCATAACTACTTTACCCACACTTCCTTTCTGTATGACATCAGAACTACATTTCCCACAGTGACTTTTCCTATACCATCAGAACTACATTTCCCACTGTTCCTTTCTTAATGGTATCAAATCTTCATGTTCCCCAAATCCTTTCTCTATGCCCTCACAGTTCATTTTTGTGTCATCACAAATACATTTCCTCCCGTGCCTTTCTCTGTGTCATCAGAACTACATTTTACATTGTTCTTTTTTGTATCTTCAGTACTACATTTCCCACAGTTCCTTTATCAACATTATCAGTACAACATATCCCACAATTCCTTTCACTACTTCACCATAACTATACTTCCCACAGTGACATTTTATTTGTCATCAGAACTACACTTCTAAAAGTTCCTTTCTGTGTTTTTCAGAACAATGGCCCACAGTGCCTTCCCCTAAGTCACAGAACTATATTTTCACAGTGCCCTTTTCTATGTCATCAGAATTGCATTTCTGACACTTCCTTTCTATATGACACCAATACTACATTACCCAAAGTTCCTTTCTCTATGACCTCAGAAATACATTTTCCAGAGTGTTCTCTCTATTTCACAACAATACATTCCCACAATTCCTTTCACTCTTTCATCAGAACGACATTACCCACAGTTTCTTTCTAGGTGTCATCTGAACTACATTTCCCACATTTCCTATGTGTTCATCATCAGAACTATATTTATCACTGTTCCTTTCTCTACATCCCAGAACTTCATTTCCCACAGTTCCTTACTCTAAGTCATCAGAACTACATTTTCCTCAGTGCCTTTCTCAGTGACATGAGAACCACATTTCTTACAGGGCATTTTGCTACATCATCAGAACATCATTTTGCACAGTGTCTTTCACTGTGTGATCTGAACTACATTTCCCATAGTGCCTTACTTTACATCTTCATAATTTCATTTCTCCACAGTCCCTAATAGTATGACAAAAGTACTACATTTCTTACAGTCACTTTTTCTACATCATCAGAACTATATTCCCCACATAATCTTTCTCTATGACATCAGATCTACATTTTCCTCTATGCCTTTCTTCATCATCAGAATGACATTTCCCACAGTGCCTGTCTCTAGGGCATCAGAAATAC
>NW_023412410.1:0-4484 GCF_903995425.1 Onychomys torridus
AACTCAGTTTCTGAAGGGAAATTCAGAGCAGTGTTTCTCATCCATGAATACATGCTGTTTTAACGCAAGAAGCAAGCTCTTCTTTCCAGCGTCTCCAATACAGCAAGAATGAGCATGCCCAAAAAAGAAGAACTGTGTTTCCTACTCATAGGCACCATATGCAGGTTAACTCTGCTTATGAAACTGATACAAACACAGCTCCTCTTTATAAATGCTCTTTAGTTAATAGTGAGAAAGGCGTTGGTTCTTGAACTGTGTAAAATCATTGAGCCCAAAATTCAATGGTTTACCAGAAATGAACTCTTGCTTGTAGGAGACAAAGATCCTGGGGTTTAACTCAGTTTTGAAGGGAAATTCAGACCAGTGTTCTCATCCATGACACATATGCTGTTTTAACGCAAGAAGCAAGCTCTTCTTTCCAGCATCTCCAATGCAGCAAGAACCATGATCATGCCCAGAAAAGAATAAACTGTGTTTCCTACTCATAGGGACATATGCACTTCAACTCTGCTTATGAAACTGATACAAACCACAGCTCCTCTTACATAAATGCTCTTTAGTTATAGTGAGAATCGTTTGGGTTCTTGAACTGTGTAAAATCACTTGAGCCCAAAATTCACTATGTTTACCAGAAATGAACTCTTGCTTGTAGGAGGACAAAGATCCTGAGGTTTAACTCAGTTTCTGAAGGGAAATTCAGACCAGTGTTCTCATCCATGAAACACACTCTGTTTTCACGCAGAAGCAAGCTCTTCTTTCCAGCGTCTCCAATAGCAAGAACCATGAGCATGCCCAGAAAAATGAACTGTGTTTCCTACTCATAGGGACCATATGCAGTTCAACTCTGCTTATGAAACTGATACAAACCACAGCTCCTCTTACATAAATGCTCTTTAGTTGATAGTGAGAATTGCGTTGGTTCGTGAACTGTGTAAAATCATTGAGCCCAAAATTCACTTGTTTACCAGAAATGAACTCTTGCTTGTAGGAAGAACAGATCCTGAGTTTAACTCAGTTTTGAAGGGAAATACAGACCAGTGTTCCCATCCATGAAACACATTCTGTTTTCCGGGAAGAAGCATGCTCTTCTTTCCTGCGTCTCTCCAATACAGCAAGAACCATGAGCATGCCGAGAAAAGAAGAACTGCGTTTCCTTCTCATAAGGACTACATGCAGTACAACTCTGCTTATAAAATGATACAACCACAGCTACTCTTACATAAATGCTCTTTAGTTAATAGTGAGAATCACGTTGGGTTCTTGAACTGAGTAAATCATTTCAGCCCAAAATTCAACTTGGTTTACCAAAATGAACTCTTGTTTGTCGGAAGACACAGGTGCTGGGTTTAACTCAGTTTCTGAAGGGAAATTCAGACCAGTGTTCTCATCCATTAAACACACTCTGTTTTAGTGCAGGAAGGAAGCACTTCTTTCCTGTGTCTCCAATACAGCAAGAACCATGAGCATGCACAGAAAAAGAACTCTATTTCCTATTCATAGGGACCATATGCAGTTCCAACTCTGCTTATGAAACTGATACAAAACCACAGCTCCTCTACATAAATGCTCTTTAGTTAATATGAGAAAGGTGTTGGGTTCGTGAATGTGTAAATCATTTGAGCCCAAAATTGCACTGGTTTACCAGAAATGAACTCTTGCTTGTAGGAGGACAAGATCCTGAGGTTTAACTTCGTTTCTGAAGGGAAATTCAGACCAGTGTTCTCATCCATAAACACACTCTGTTTTTCACGCAAGAAAGGAAGCTCTTCTTTGCCGCGTCTCAATACAGCAAGAACCATGAGCATGCCCAGAAAAGAAGAACTGGTTTCCTACTCATAGGGACCATATTGCAGTTCAACTCTGCTTAGGAAACTGATAGATAACCCACAAACTCCTCTTACATAAATGCTCTTTAGTTAATAGTGAGAATCGCATTGGGTTCTTGAACTGTGTAAAATCATTGAGGCCAAAATTCACTTGTTTAACAGAGAAATAACTCTTGCTTGTAGGAGAGACACCAGATCCTGGGTTTAACTCGTTCTGAAGGGAAATTCAGACAGTGTTCTCATCCATGAAACACACTCTGTTTTCACGCAAGAAGCAAGCTCTCTCTTTTCTCAGCGTCTCCAATAACAGCAAGACCATGAGCATGCCCAGAAAAGAAGAACTGTGTTTCCTACTCATTAGGGACATATGCAGTTTCAACTCTCGCTTATGGAAACTGATACAACCACAGCTCATCTTACATAAATGCTCTTTAGTTAATAGTGAGAATCGCGTTGGGTTCTGAACTGTGAAAAATCATTTGAGCCAAAATTCACTTTGTTTACCAGAAATGAACTCTTGTGGTAGGGAAGACACAGATCCTGGGAGTTTAACTCGTTTTCTGAAGGGAAATTCAGACCAAGTTTCTCATCTCATGAAACACACTCTTGTTTTTACGCAAGAAGCAGCTCTTCTTTCCACGCGATCTACAATATCAGCAAGAACCATGAGGCATGGCTCCAGGAAAGAAAGAACTGTGTTCCTACTCAAAGGGACGATATGTAGTTGAAACTCTGCCCTTTGAATCTGATACAAAACCACAGCTCCACTTACAAAAATGCTCTTTAGTTAATAGTGACACAACTGAGAGTTCCTGAAATGTGGTAATTCATTTGAACCCAAAATTCACTGGGTTTACCAGAAATGAACTCTTGCTTGTCTGAAGACACAGATCCGTGGTGTTTAACTCTGGTTTCTGAATGGAAATTAAGACCAGAGTTCTGCATTCCCGAAACCATTATGTTTTAACGCCAGAAGGAAAGCACTGTCTTTTCGCGTGCGAGTGGGCTCTGAAATGAACCAGCAAGGCTGATCTGCGTGATAGAGTCGGTAGCACAATATACGATCAAAATTATTTCTATGTTGTGGTATTTCCTAACTCATTACGAAACCATATTGTTCATGACTTGCCTTCATAAGGTGTTATAAGAGCTTGTGTTATAGAAGATCCTAGCGTCTAGTCTGCCTTCTTTTATTTCTAAATGACGAACACTTCCTACCATGTTAATTATTGAGAGATCGAGGGCGAATAGGGTTCTCATGTGACCTGAAGGAACCTCAAGATATAAAGTCATTCGAGCCCAAACATTCAATTTGAGTGTAAATGTGACCAAGAAAATACGTGGCAACTAGCGTCCCTAGCTCTGGAGAACAAGTTCAACCCAAGAGCTAGTACACCCTGTTACTAACAAGAGACTCAGGAAATTAAGGTGAAAGACCACTCTCGACTCCTGGAAGTGGCATGGTTTAACTCAGCTATCTAAGAAGTGAGAAGGAAAGAATTCAGGACCCATGTGTCTCTCATCCCGATGACACACATTGTCTGTTGTTATAAAGTCAAGGAGCAAGCTCTCCCTTCTTCCCCAAACAAGAGGACAAAACTTGGCCACCCTACAGCAAGAACCATGATCCTGAACCCGTTGCCCATAGAGAAAGTATGGAACTCCCGTGTTCCTTCGCTACTCGTTAGCACGCGCGCATCACTTATTCATGCCATCTCAACCTTGTTGCTTGCTCCCTCTATTGAACTACCACTAAAAAGATATATACAAACCTACGCGAAGCCCTCTTCCCCTCCCTTCCTTAATCTCCCTTCCTTCCTAGGCCTCAATAGCTCCTATGGCGAAAATGAGAAATGCTCATATTATTTGCGCAATAGTGTTTATACCCAGAATTACTTGCCGATGTGCCTGGTGTTTTGCTGCTTCTCTCCTGCTCTAAGAACTTGTTCGCTCCAAATTTCGTTTGAGCTCTCAAGGAGACCTCCTCTATCGTTCCCGGCCTGCAGGTGGGTCCTGACCAACGAACTCCGATATTGTCGCTGACCTGTCAGGAAGGACAAAGGATCCTTGCGTGCGAGCAAAGGTTAACTAGGGCCCTTATCTGCCCAAATGTTGGAAATTCGATAGGACTCAGACCTTGTTACTCAGTGCACTGATATTTAGATTTAATCCCATCTGACTCCTTTTATATTCACAGGTCAAACCAGTACAGCAATAGCTGCTTTTTGTAAATTTACCTCGATGAAGCCCAAATCTCTTTATATATCTAACTCTAGTCATAGTAAATACAAATTTAAATAATCTGGACGCATGCCAACTAGGATTAAACCAAGATAGCTCTCACTTCTCTACCACATACAGACCTACATATTCCTCCAGTCCCAAATCCCTGCTTCATGACCATTTACTTCCGATGCCTCATACAAACGATCATTCAATCTCCTTTAGGGCCTTAAGATGAATACCTCTCTGCACAGTGTGTAAGTTCCTAAGTTAAACTTGGGTTATGTGATCATGTCAGACGTTGGCTTCTGAGTCGACGTGTCGTTAACATGTGGTTAAATCATTGTATGAGCCGAGATGTAAACATATCATTAGCTCTGTGTTGAAATAGATACTTAATATCTGTCTAGCAGGTATTCTCCTCTTCTGGTGTGT
>NW_023412411.1:0-6285 GCF_903995425.1 Onychomys torridus
TTTAGATGGTGACCCTCAATGAACTACACCATCCTAACATAATTTGATTTTCCAGATTCTTAAAACAGCACAACATTTCTTTGTGACTAAAAAACTTGTTCCAATGAGTAAGGGAGGAGAACAGGCTGCAGGAGGAAGAGGCACAGACAATATTCGGCCAGATCTTGTCAGCCATCAAGTTTTGCAATGACCTTCACATCGTCCATCAAGACCTGAATACTGAATATATCCTTCTATATGAAAAGGGCAATGTGAAGCTGGCAGACTTTGGTGTTTACACCAGATGTAGAGCTGGCACTGTATTGCAAGGGCAGTATGGGACCAAGACCTTCAAACCCTAGATATGGTACTGGAAGAGGGCAATGATGGGAAGAAGGCAGATGTGTGGAGTTTGGGTATGCTGCTCAATTTTATCACCACTGTGCACCACCACTTCCAAGAAACCACCTTGGAAGAGATCATGGGGAATATCATAAAAAGTACCTATGATGTTTCAGCTCATGTCTCTGTGTTCTGGGCATTGGTGGCACATGCCTTTAATGCCAGCATATGGGGGGGGCAAAGTCAGGTAGATCTCTGTGAGTTGGAGGCCAGCCTGGTCCCAAAGAGAGTTCTAGGAAAGGTGAAAAGCTACACATAGAAACACTGTCTTGAACCTCCCAACCAAAAAAAAAAACCCAAAACCAAATATATATATATATATATATATATATATAAAAAGAAAAGAAAAAGAAAAACCCTAATTGAGTAAATGCTCACAATTGTCCCACAGAGGAGGCCCTCCATTGAAGACCTTCAGCAACATCTGTGGATCATGAAACGGGAGGCAAACATCCCAAGTGACAGCTACTCAGATCCCAATGTCCTAGAAACACTGTCTTCTTGGGTTTCATATCACTGCCGTCTAGTAATCCTTTGTAAAGAGAAAATAAAATGGTATGATGGGGACATACCTCATCATCAAAGAGCAGTCAAGCAAGGAGCTGGGGTTTTCACTAGGCTGCACCACCTGACCAAGCCTGTAGACCTTGGAGTTGCACCTCTCCCATCCCCAATACATCTCTCTAACTCTGGCATTCACCTAAAACAAACGGGCAGTAAGCCCACCTTTGACCTCTTCCACACTCAGCCCTCACAACAGTTTCTACCTGTTGAAACAGCAGCACCAGGGCAGAGGTTGGCTAGGAGCCTCCATGCCTCTATGTTGTCCCCAGAAGAAGAGACCTACCTGCAGCTATGATCCATATCCAAAGCTGCTGCTGCCCCATGTTATCTATAGCAGCATATTGCAAGACTAAGGGCATGACACCTGGGCTGCACTTGGACATGGAAATGGCCTCGCCCGTACGAACATCAGGTGCTTCAAGAGACTGCACAAGGGAATTAGGGCTTCTCTGTCAACAGTGTGCTGCGTCCCTTTGGAATATTGAATTCCAAACATACAAGCCCATCCTATGTTCACCAATGAACAAGATCCTCTGAAAGAGGCAATCTGTAGAGCCCAGTGAGGAATTGGGCATGCAGGTATTGCCTATGCTGTCTTTCCCAGCATGCATTTCTCTATAGCATCACTATATTTCAGACTTCTTTTCCCAAGCTGCCTTTCTCTATATTGGCATGCCAATACAAACTACCTTTCCCACAGTGCCTATCGTGTCCACCACTTCCATTTCCCTTTACATGGCTAAAGTTTCTAAGGTCACATTTCAGCTTTGACAAGGGAGGTTTGAGTCAAGATTTTATTTTCACCACAGGAGATAGGAGATGTCTGCTCTCCCAGGGCATGCTTTGTTATATATTTTTCTTTGCTGACAAAATCCTCAGACAGAGTGGTGCATATTTGAGAAACATGAATTTTTGCACAAAGGAAAATTTCCTGGTAACTTGCTCATCTCCCCCAACAGGTCAGTAAAAAGAGCAAAAGCACTCAAAACAAAGCTTTCCTACAGTTCCTTCAGAGAGACTCTGTCACAGACAGCTTTGTGTTTGGACCCAGCTCATCCATTTCTTCACAAACACTTAGAGGCTGTAGGTGCAGCTGATTCCATCAGCTGGACATCAGAAGAGCTCACAATTTGGAGAGTCAGGCTCATTCATCCAGGACATTTTAGAAGCTCCTTCTGCAGTCAGTGCATTATGCTCACCAGGATATCTTGAGCCCACATCCACTTCTTGGTAGGGTTCTGATCAAGGTTTGGTAAAGTGTGGTGTGCTGTCATTTATCAGCCTTCTGTTGCAGAATTGAGATAAAGAGGGACAGATGTGCAGAGTGTGACAGGGACACCAGGTAAGCAGTCAAAATGGAGCACACAACAGGCTGAGGTGATGGAGGGAGCAATTTCCTGGGGATACTGCACATGGATAGAAGCTACTAGGGGACTCCTGGAGAGGGTAGATTGAGACAGTAAAGGGGAAATGTGCCCGGAGCCTAACATTGAAACAGTCATAAAGGGCCATATATAGCCAGTGGTTTTTGTCCCTTTCTCCTTCAGACGTCAATGTGAGAGATGAGTGTCCTAGATATAAGGCAGTGGACTAGCTTGTAGTTCTGTCCCTACATAGAGGGAGTTGATTTCAGGAACCTGTGTAACTTTTTCTCTGCTATCTAGCTTGTTGGTTGAGTTGTGGTTTCAGAAGTATCTGTCTGCACAGGAGCACAGTGACCACGTAGCCTCAAGGCCTGCCTCACCTTAAAGAAGAACCTGAAAAGAAATACATGTTTCTAGTTACCATGGGCCAGGGTGCATTTGACCCTGTTAACTGGACTATCATTGCCTCACAGGCACCCATTGGCCATAAATGTTACAGACAACTTACAGCAGGACTTTTGCTTATTGTGTAAGATGGCGACCCTGGATAAAATAAACCATCCTAACATAATTTTCCTCTTCCAGATTTTTAAAACAATACAACATTTCTTTGTGACTAAGAAAACGTGTTCTAATGAGCAAGGGAGGAGGGCAGGCTGATGGAGGAAGAGGCATAGATAATATTTGGGCTTATTGTGTCATCCATCAAGTTTTGCAATGACCTTTACCTTGTCCATCTACAAGTGAATTCTGAAAATATCCCTCTAGTTATAGAGGGTGATGTGAAGCTGGCAGAATTTCCTATTGCCACCAGATATATTGCTGGCAATGTACTGCAAGGCAATGTGGGAAAATACATTCAATGCTCCAGAATTAGCACTGGGAGAGTGATGTGAAGGGAAGAAAACAGATGTGTGTAGTCTGGGTGTTCAGATGTATTTTATCACCACTGCCACCCCTTGTCAAGAAGCACATTGGAGATCGTGGGGAACATCATAAAAGAGACCTATAACATTTGACATCAAGTCTCAGGGTATATTGACAATTTAAATGACTAAGTGCTGACAGTTTCCTGAGAGAGGAGACCCTTCAGCAATCCATCCATGGCTCATGAAATGGGAGGCAAACAACCCAAGTGACAGCTACTCAGATCCCAATGACCTAGACACACTCAGTCTTCTGTTTAATGTCAATGATGACCTGTAATCCTTTGCAATGAGAAAATACAATGAAATGATGGGGAAATACCTCCTCAGTAAAGATTAGTCATGCAAGGTGCTGGTGGTTTCACATGGCTGCACGCATTGGCCAAGCTTATGGACCTTCGAGTTGTACCTCCACCATCCCCAGTTCATCTCTCTATCTCTGGTTTGCACCTAAAATGGAGGGCCTTTGAGCCCATCTTTGTCACCTTCCACACTCATCCCTCACAACAGCACGTGCCTGTTGTGCCAACAGAACCAGGACAGAAGGTGGCTAGAAGTGCCTCTATGTCTGTATGTTGTCACCTGAAGAAGAGCCCTACTTGTAGCCATGTCCCCTATTCAGAGCTGCTGCAGCACCACGTATCTACAATGGCATTTTGGAAGAGAAAATGTACTGGAACCTGGTCTGGAATTTACATGGAACAGTCCTAGCCCCAACTGAACATCAGGTGCTTTAATAGATGGCTCAAGGTAATCACTTCTTGCCTGTCAAGAGTGTGCTGCTTCCATTGGGTCTCACACACACAAGCCCATCCTATGTTCATCAATAAAGTGCTTCCCTGAATGTGGCAGGGTGCAGAGCCCAGTGAGGAATTGGGTTGGCAGGTATTGTCTATGCTGTCTTTCCCAGTGTGCTTTTCTCTATAGCATCACTATGTAACAGAATTCATTTCCCAAGGTGCCTTTCTTTACATTGGCATACCACTAAAAACTACATTTCCCATAGGACCTCTCTTGTCCCCCACATCCGTTTCCTTTTACATGGCTAAATTATCTAAACTTTCATTTCAACTTTAGCATGGGAGGTTTGACTCAAGATTTTAGGAGATAGGAGATGTCTGTTCTCCCTTGGCTGGCTTTGTTATATGTTTTTCTTTGCTGACACACTCCTCAGACTGAGTGGCACAAATTTGAGGAAGGTGCTTTTCTGACCAAAGGAAAAATCCCTAGTTCCTTCAGAGAGACTCCCTCCTAGACACCTCTGGGTTTGGTCCCAGCTCATCCATTTCTTTACACACACTTAGAGGCTGTAGGAAAGGCTGAGTCCATCAGTTGGACAGCATAAGTGCTCACAATTGGGAGAGCCAGGCTCATTCACCCAGGACATTTTAGAAGCTCCTTCTGCAGTCAGTGCATTATGCTTACCAGGATTTCCAAAGCGCACATAGACAACATGGTGGGGTCTTGCAGGGTTTTTTTTAAAGTGTGATGTCCTTTTGTTTTTCAAAGTTCTGTCTCAGAATGGAGACAAAGAGGGAAAGTTATTCAAATTCTGACATGGAGACCGTGTAACTTGTCACCATTGGAGGACATAGCAGGCTGAAGTGATGCAGGTCACTGTCCCCTTGGGACACTGCACATGGCTGGAAGCTACTAGGGGACTCCTGGAGAGGATAGAGTGAGACAGTGAAGAGGAAATGTGCCTGTGCCTTACCATGAATAAAGTCACCAGGGAATATGCTCTTTGGCATTCTCTATCTGTAGCTCCCAAGAGGAGGAAGAAAAAGCATTCTGACCAGTAATTTACAATTTAAGGAGGTGAGGTCCCATTAAGAGCCTTGATGGAGGTCACACAACACATGAGGTTTCTGGGTCTCTTTGGTCTGCAGGCTGTAGGACTCTTTGATCAGCTCCATCCATTTTCTCCATTTGCATTGCCCCAATGCCCTTGCAGTGTATACCTGGCCCTACACTTTGTCTCCAGACAAATATCTACGTTGTTGATATTGTGGACTACAGCTAACAGGCTGTTCCTACTCAGTCACATAGTAGAATTGTTCAGGTTTTCTTTAAATCAGCTACCTCAAGTGGATGATAATCCTGGGACATAAGCTTGGGAACATTGTCATTTCAAGGGAATCAATAATTTTCTGTCTTTTGGGAGGAGTCTGACTTTTTCTGCCTGTGAATTCCCTGTGAGCACATGAAAAACTGGTTTTGCCGATTCAGACTTTGTATTCTACCCTCTGTCTTGCTTCTTGTGAGTGAGGCTCAGCTTCGTACTGGGCCCCTTTCCCTTCCTTGATGTGTCCTGGGCTTCAGCCCCACAGCTATTGCTCAGGGACTAGAGGAGAAGGCATTTTCAGTTAATTTTCTTCAGATAACAGATGAATGGGTGTCTGGAGAGGCCCCTTGTGGCTCTGCAGAGGCTGCCCTATTCTGTGTCCTCAGATGACAGGAACTTATTCTAGCTACACTGAAGTGCATGCTATAAGGCCTGCCCTCAGGACAAATCTGTTCCTGCCTCCCTACAGAAGGCCTGTCTCTAAACGCTATCACAAATTGTTATGAGGGCCTTGTCTATTTTCAATCTGGGAAATACCAGTATGCATCTCTTTTGCACTGCACATGGAAAAGAATCCTGAGAGGCATGCCTTCATTCTCGTCCTTGGCCTCTGGAATGACTATTTCAGTGTGGAAGCAATGTGCAAATCAGTGTGCTGCCCAGGTGCCAAGGGCATTTGCCTCTGAGAGCTCCCATGTATTCACAAAAGACTAACCTTTGCTAGAGATTCAGCATACTATTAGAAGTAATTCCCTTGGCACCTGGGCAGCACCCTGATTTTCAAAGTGCTTCCACACTGAAGTAATCATTGCAGAGGCCGAGGAAGAGAATGAAGGCATGACTTTTAAGATTCTTTTGTGATATGCAGCTCAAAAGAGTCGCATACTGGTATCCTCCTCAGATTGAAATGCAAGGCCCTCATACTTTTGTGATAGCGTTTAGAGACAGGCCTTCTGTAGGGAGGCAGGAACAGATTTGTTCCTGA
>NW_023412412.1:0-11361 GCF_903995425.1 Onychomys torridus
GTGGCAATCCTTTGCATTCTTTCAGCTTAATATCACTTTTATTTATTTATTTGTTTGTTTATTTGTTTATTTTAGTTGTACAGAGAATTTTTGATTCAGATAACCAGAATGCAGAAGAAAATTGGAATAGTTGACCAAGGCATGCAAAATGTAGGAAGAGTAGATGAATGTAGTGAACAGGAAGTGATAGAAAGAATGTGGCTACATTGACAAGAATAAAGACACAGAACAGGGAACACTGGTAATTGACAAGGTTAGAAGGTTGTGGCCCTAGATGGAAAAAAGCAGGAAGTTGGCACCAGGTTGATGTAATGGAGGCAGAACTGTACCTTGCATTAAGGTCCAAGGATTTGTCATTTGCTAAGTGGCCAATGCTGGCTGAGAGGTTCAGATGATCAACTAGATAGAACCAGGAAGGTAGAGTCAGAGGGGTGGGTCTCAGCCCTGACTGCTCATCATAATCTTCTGGAGAGTGTCAAAATACATGAAAGCCCGGAGTCTCCCAGCCTGAGTCCGTAGGTGGGCTGAGGCACTGGTGGGTTTGAAAACTCAACAGGTGATTCTTGTAGGCAGACAAACTTGTGGACTGTAGGTTAGAACCGCTGTGGGCATCTAAAGAAACTACTGTCGCAGTGGGCAACATCCTCTGTCCCATTCATTCTTCATTCATAAGTCAGAATGTTTGAGGAAAGCAGTTTTGAAAATCCCCTTAGTGTTTCTAATGTGAAACCATGTTAGGAGCTGCTGAACTGGGGATTGTTTTCTATGATCTACTTTGCCTCATTCCTTGAAGAAAACTATGCAATGACAGGTCTTATGTATTAAAAATAATGCTTCTTATCTGGAAGCTTAAGGCATAGAATGGAAACAGACTAATCAAATTATAATAACAGGATCTTGAAGACTGGGAGACCTTAGGGAAGGTACACCACCATGGAAAGAGGCTAGAAAGGATAGTTGAGTTGTTCCTAGTCACTTGGATAGTTAATAACAGAATCCTTTGACAAATCTTTTTTATTTTTTTCTAATTTACAATGTTGTCTCTTAAAACTCTTATCATGAAGTGGGAAACATTAGAAGGGATATAACCTAATCATAAAGTCCCCAAAGATATGGACAAGGTCAGTGTAAAGCTGTTACAGAACTCTAACATTAGTCGTAAGTTATTCACAAAGTGTAGGAAAGTTGACCAGAGAGCAATTAAATTGAGCTATGACATGCTGATGCTAAGCATCGTGCTTCTGCTAGCAGTTTTGAGAATTCTTCAACCAAGGAGGCAGATATTGGGTAAGAGCTGTTTGTTGAAGAGGGCTAGAACTGTGGGGATCTGGAGATTTGGAATGGCATGTGGGCTTCCTAAGGTCATACACGAAACTCTAAAAGGAAATTTTGCAATTACTACTTAGTCCCCTACCATGTGGCTGTCATGTGTTTTCATATTCCCCAAGTTAGTACCTGAACGAACCCAGTACAGAAGAATTCAAAACAAAAGCAGTTCCCCTTTTTTTGGATAAATGAACAATGTGATAAATTCTGTTTTGTACACATATTTCGTGATGTTTTCCTGTGCTTTCATGTCAGGATACAATCTGTAGGGAAAAAAAAGCAAGTGGTGGCTGCACAGAGTCCCATAATCTGATGACAGCTTGCTGGCTGCAGAGTTGTGTCCAGCTGTTTCTGGTCCTCCCATCCTTGCCCGTGGCTGTAGGAGACATGCTGATGGATGGACCTCAAAGCATCTCAAAGGAGGGTCAGATCATAGACCTGGGAACCAGAGAAGTCTCCATCAGCTTAAATGAGTGGCCAAATTCCCAGCCCAGTGGGAGAACACAGAAGTCCACATTGCTGGACAAGATATAGAAAAGAAAGACACCTTCCTTACAGCTCTGAAAGGACCATGATTGGAAGGTCCACAGACAATTCACAGGCTTCTAGATCTCTACAATTCCATATAAATTGTTTATAAAACTTCTGTGCTTTGCCTACATTTTTCCTGGAGAAAGGCAATCCATCATTTTTATTAAGTGCTCAGAACGAGAAGAACCACATGATATTTAAAATTATAGCTAAGGAAAGGAAAAGGTGACCAGGGGTCAGTTTTAATCTCAATGCAAGGAAGACATTTCTCACATTAAAGCTGCACAAAAATGGAATGAGCTACCAGCAAAGGTTTTACACTTCCAGATCATTTGGGCAGAATATCACACAAGCAGCAGATGGGTGGCTGAAATATGATTTTAAGTTTCTGTAACACAAATGGCTATGTGTAAGGAGAAAATATATGAACATAGTTAATGTGACTGCTGATGAGGTTAGGAACCCTAAACCCAAAAGCCATAATGATGACAAGATTTGTGGGTAGTGAGAAAGAACCTCTCAGGGTGTCTCTTGTTTGCAGACTATTCAGCTTCAGCCTGGAAGAACACTTTCTACACAAGTTCATTATTGTGGTATTTAATTGTACCAAACTGTTACCATAGAGAAGTTGGTAGCAAACTATAGGTGAGAATATAGTGATTAAAATGCCGGTCGTAACTGGAATGGACACGGACTAAAATGGTTCTTGGTAGCACACATTTGTGATCCCAGCACTTAGAAGGAGATTTAAGACCAGGGTAGGCTACACACACCTTGTTTAAACAAAAGAAGCTAAAATATATGTGTGTGTGTGTGTGTGTGTGTGTGTGTGTGTGTGTGTGTGTGTGTGTGGATAGATAGATAGATAGATAGATAGATAGATAGATAGATAGATAGATAGATAACTACCGGGATGGGTTGAATTTCACTCTGGTTTCTTTATCCACTAGTCATGTGTAACCTTGAAGCTATGGCTACCCTGTTTTGCATTCATAAAATGCCAATCACAGTGATATCTACAGTCAAATAAACACAAGAAATCATATTAATAACTAAAAATTTGATCAGGTGTGGCAGCATACACCTTTAATTCTAAGGGAATCCCTGTGCATTCAGGGATAGCCTGATCTACACGGATGCATAGGGAGAACCTGTCTCAACAAAAAAAGTCAAATGTCAAGTGATCACTGGTGTTCACAGTATTGAGATAATGATGCTTGATTTCCATTAGAAACTGCCATTTTTTGCTGTTTGATGTAGGAAAAATTATTTTTCTTGATTCGTGCTTCCCATATATAGGATAGTGGACAGATACTGAACAAAGATAATACCTCATGCAAAATCATCCTTAACAGCTAAGGCTCAAGAGTGTCCTGAAGGGTCTTGGTAGGAAGAGGAGAGTCAACAGTAGTTTTATGCATTTAGGCTTCTTAGTGTAGGTTTGGAAATCCTCAGCTTAGTATGTATTTCATCATTCAGTTTTAGTAGAAACATCCTGCCCATGTTTCCAGTCTATGATGTCTAGTTTCTACCTGGTGATTCTCATTCAGAGTGTTTGAGAGATATCTAAGTTCTTGTGGTCTAGACAGCACACATTAATACTTCAGAAATCACTTGTGCTCCTTTCCATGGGGACATTTATTTCAGTCTTCTCTCCACAAATTAGTTTGAAGGTAACTGAAGGGAAATTTTCTTCTCACAGACTGCATCTCCATTTTTTCTTCTGCTCTCACTGAAATCAAACTGTTCCTTACTGGTCTTAAATACAGACTGTAGATTTCACGATGGCCCTGATTTGTTCCCGGGTTAGAGTGGGGATTCCTAAGCTAGAGTGCATGCATTGCCAGCCGAGGCACCTGCTAGTGGCTGACTCTCCCATGCTGGAATAATTTTGAACTGAGAATGCTCTGCTAATTTGCTAGAGAAGTCTGCCACTCTTTGTAGTTTATTTAAAGCTTTCTTATTGCCTTGAAATGCAACACACACACACACACACACACACACACACACACACACACACACACGCTTCTTGTGTAAGAATGCATAAGTCCTTAATTAATAACTGCTGAAACCTCATGAAAAGTAACAGGTTTCTACCTTTAAGTTTAACTTTACATTCCAAATTATTAGCATTTGCAAATACATCAAGAAAGGCTGCTGGTTTAGACAGCAACATCTTAAAAGCTAGTCATAATTGGCTCAGACTGGTATATACATTTGCTTAATAAGTCATGCTCTTTACAACATATACTAATAGCACACCCAAACATTTGAGGCTTGACAGAACTGCTTTCAAGCTCCTTGAAGTACTTTGTAAACAACTACTGAACTGCTAATTATGAATTGCTTTTATTTCTCCATTACACATTTTCTTGAGATATCAAGACTTGAAGAGACAACTGCAGGCTTCCACTGTGGGTTCTTGGCATTGTTTGGGAAGATAGCTTTTACCAGGCATTTATCTTCTGGTCTTGCTCCTGGCTTTGATTCATGGTCCCCTCATCTGCCACATCCTGCTTGGATGCTGCTTTGTTTTTCATGCACAGTATTTGAGGACTAGCTCAGGCTGGTTTATATATGGGGATTTCTCTAAGGAATGTTAACTGCTGTGGGGTTTGAGACCTCTGCTTTCTGTCTGTTGTACTGGGTTTAAAGTAAAATAATTCAGAAGGGTATAGCCTCTTACCACATATCCAGAAAGCGCCTTCAGGACACTTCACTTAAAAGTCACTGCAGCCTAAAGCTCTATGTGAAGGAAGCCACAACCCTGAAGTCCCCCTCCTTCCTGCTCAGTGCCTTGCATGTGTGGAACTTCCCTCTCAGAAATGTTCTTACTGTGAAATAGTACTGTTTAAACATTTCCTGCCCCAAACTTAAAGAATAATATAGAGGCAGTTTCTCATCCTGTACTCAAAAACAGAACAATGACTTCAGTCCGACTTTTAAGTATAAATTTGTTTTTCTCTGTGGATGCACTTTGAGTAATAAAGTGAATGAGTAGAGAATAAATCCAATCTTCTATGAGGCAATGATAAAGTTTGGAAAGTACATCACCCCAACTCCTTTTGTACCTGAAAGTCCAGGTGCTCTCCAGAAATGAGACACATGCTGGAATGGCAGACACTTGGGGTGAAAGATCCAGTTGTCGTAACAAACTGCACGGAGCAGCGAGGCCTTTATAAGCAGGTCCATACATGAGACTGACTGCTCACAGTTTGGAGAGGTGGAGGGAGGCACTCGAGAGTATGCTCTGAGGGTGCATTTGCTGAGCCTCCAGAAGACCTGGACTCTCCTTGGAGAAGGGATCTAAACAGAAAGTGAGTGGCTTCCCACACAGAAGCAGAGAGGATTTATTACACCTAGTACTGTGTCTGCAATATAAGTGTAGTACAAATAACTTGGTAGCATGGCTGACATGACTCCTCATCAGACCATCCTATAGAAGGAACAGAATTAGTGAAGAAACTGAAATTTTAGAGGGATTATTTTTTTCTTAGGTCACTCTGAAATATACAATAGGGAAAGTCAAGGACACTTGCCTTACAGTAAAATGCATTATGTCAATAATGAGTAATGTTTAAAATACAAAGGCCAGTGAATGATTGTGTATGTGTGTGTGTGGGTGTATGTGTGTGTGTGTGTGTGTGTGTGTGTGTGTGTGTGTGATTTTTCGAGACAAGGTTTCTCTGTGTAGCCCTGACTGTCCTGATATCTGCTTTGTAGACCACACTGGCCTTGAACTCACGGAGATCCACCTGCCTCTGCCTCCCTAGTGCTGGGATTAAAGGTGTATACCACCACTGTTGCCAACTGACAGTGAGTAATTTAAGAGATCTGGTAAGAGTTTAGTGAAATATACATAGTAAGATTTTTTTGTTTGCTTTCATAACTGCACTTTATGATTTTTGTTTTTGTGTTTGTTTTGTGTTGTTTTGTTTTTTCTTGCCAGATGCCTTGAAACAGCTGCTTCGGGACAGGGCCAATTCTGATTCTTCTGTCCGTTGGCTTCTAGGTTGGAACCTGCTGAGCTGGAGCCATCCTTCCAAGGTGGCTGTTTTGTTCAGGAATGTCAGCATTGGTAGTGGCCAGTGCTGTTCAGGGAGACACTTCCAGGAGAACATGCTCAGTAGCTTCTGAACTTCATTCTTGATGTCTCTGTTCCTCATTGCTTTAGTCTTCCTAACTTACAAGGAGTGAACTTGGCCATTATGCCTTTCCTTCCCCAGGGTTTGGTCTTCTTGGCCTGTACTGTTTGTTTGATATCTGCCTCCTGCCAGCTTGCATGTTTCAGCGGGTTCTGTGGAGACAACCAAAGAGAATGTCAGAACCACACGCATTTGAGAAGCAGGGCCTGACTCCTCACTCGATGCAGGACTTACGCACAAAAGCCACACTCTAGTCAGCCACATCTGCAGTCTTTACCAGCTTTCCTACAGACACCCTGAACACCTGAAAGAGAGTCATCCACCACAGACCACCCAGAATGGCGCTGGGGCCAAAGGCTTCCTAGTACAGATTTTATTAGTGTATCTCAGCTGTGTGCCAACAGCTTTCATAACTTTGAGAAGTGTTCCTTGTAGGAGTTTGAGTGTGTGCTTTTTTTTCTTCTTATTTTAACTTTTTCTTTTTTTAATAATAGAGTTTAAAATAAATTTATAAAAGAAAAGAAAACTGTTCCTTTTGGAACATGATCTATGTTCGGAAACCAAAGAAAGCATTCTAAGCTGACACTAGGGTTACAGGCATGCACCACCAGATCTGGTTCTGAGAGCAGAGGTGTGCACCACCAGATCTGGTTCTGAGAGCAGAGGTGTGCACCACCCGATCTGGTTCTGAAGAGCAGAGGTGTGCACCACCCGATCTGGCTCTGAGGAGCGGATGTGTGCACCACCAGATCTGGCTCTGAAGAGTGGAGGTGTGCACCACCAGATCTGGCTCTGAGAGCAGAGGTATGCACCACCAGATCTGGTTCTGAAGAGTGGAGGTGTGCACCACCAGATCTGGTTCTGAGAGCAGAGGTGTGCACCACCAGATCTGGTTCTGAGAGCAGAGGTGTGCACCACCAGATCTGGTTCTGAAGAGTGGAGGTGTGTACCACCAGATCTGGCTCTGAAGAGCAGAGGTGAGCACCACCAGATCTGGTTCTGAGAGCAGAGGTGTGCACCACCAGATCTGGTTCTAAGAGCAGAGGTGTGCACCACCAGATCTGGTTCTGAAGAGTGGAGGTGTGCACCACCAGATCTGGCTCTGAAGAGTGGAGATGTGCACCATCAGATCTGGTTCTGAGAGCAGAGGTGAGCACCACCAGATCTGGCTCTGAGAGCAGAGGTGTGCACCACCCGATCTGGTTCTGAAGAGTGGAGGTGTGCACCACCAGATCTGGTTCTGAGAGCAGAGGTGTGCACCACCAGATCTGGTTCTGAGAGCAGAGGTGTGCACCACCAGATCTGGTTTTGAAGAGTGGAGGTGTGCACCACCAGATCTGGTTCTGAGAGTTTGATTTTAAGAGCCATGGTGAGCATGACTGCTGATTCTGAGTTTTATCGAGAAAATTGAGGAATTTGTGATAACCCTCACTTTCTGTGTAAGGACTTAGCACTTTCTGGCATTTTGTTACTTCTTCATAATGTCTGTTCTTTGTCGTTAGTGGGAGGTTTCCACATTTCTTTTAACTACTTATCCTACTCATTGTCTTGTTCTAGGTACACAACATTGCCTTGTTTCCTTCCTTTACTCCAGCATTCTCCCACCTCCTCCCCCTTATTATTTGTTCCGTTGCTCGTCTCTTTACTCTGCATCTTGCCTCATTCCTCTCAAAAACGATCCAGAGATAAAAATACATCTTTTAAAGGACTGAAGGAATTGGATTTTGTACAGAGCCTGGCATCACACACCTGTGACCCCAGCGCTCAGGAGGCTGAGGCAGGAGGATTAAGGGTTTGTAGACCAGCATGAGGCTACACAGCAAGGCCCCGTCACAAACCCACAGGGACAACAAAACGCACCAACGCCACCGTCACCTCAATTTCTCTCCTTTCCTTCACAGCGAACCTCATGTCGTGTTTGTTCGTGCTCACTCTTTTGACTTCCTCAGCACTTCAGTTTGACTCCAGAGCCACGTCTCTCAGAAATGCCCTCACCAGGGGCTGAGGATGCAGCCCAGTTGGTAGCATGATTGCCCAAGGTTGCAAATCCCTGAGACCCTATCTTCTAAATAAAGAAAAATAAAGAAAAGCAAATGAAGGGAGAGGAAAGGAAAAATAAAGAAAAGAAAAAGCAAAGAACTGTTCAAGAGGACTGGACTTACTGGGGTTACTAGTAACTGCAACTTTGCAAAGCTGAAATCTGCTCCTCAGCCCTTCCTACCTGACTTTTCTATAAAACCATCACTGTTGGGTTTTGTTTCTTTGTTTGTTTGTTTGTTTGTTTGCTTATTTCCTTTTCCTTCTTGGTTTCTTTCATGGTTCATGTCACTTTGTCAAAATTCGCATTTCACTGTTTTGTGTTGTTCTCTTTTTACTTTTTCTCACTCTTGCTTCTCACCCAGGATTTACTTGGCATCCATGTTCTCATTCAGTGTGTATCCCCTTTGAGTTCATTACTTCTTGTCTTAGTGTGGTTAGCAATTACCGATGGGCCATCACCTACTTATACCACATCTACTGGCCTAATGAGTCCACTTACTTACCACTGACAGCAGCTATGGTTTCCCCATGCCAAGCACAGTTACATGGCTTCTAAACTTAGGTGGGTTGTTGTTGCTGTTGTTAATTTGTAAAATGTTGCTGAGTAACAGTGGTTCTCAACCTTCCTAATGCTGTGACACTGACCCTTTAATATATGACCCTTATGTTGTGATGACCCCCCAACCATAAAATTAATTGTGTTACTACTTCATAACTGTAGTTTTGCTACTGTTACGAATTGTAACATAAATATTTTTGGAGATAGAGTTTGCCAAAGGGCTTGCCACTCATATGTTGAGAACTGTTTTTGTATAACTAAATATTCTACTATTTCTTGTCAAGTTTCAGGAGTTTATAAAGGCCAACACATATTGGTTCTAGCAGTCCAAGGTGAAAGGGAGCTTTAATGAAGACAGTCGAGGTGGAGGAAAGGTCAGCATGGTGTAGAAGAAGCTGGAACAGAAAACTGCCAAAGAGGAAGCGCTGGGCCTTGCTCGAAGGTGAACTTCCTGCTGTGGGATGAGTGCAGAGGTCTGTGCCATGAGAAACATGGAAATTATCGAATGGAAAGAAAGCAGAAGTAGCTCCCTGGGCTCCTTAAAATGCTGAGTGCTGTTCTCTTAGCTGTACTGCAAAGGAAGCATTGCTTGCATCTTCTAGGAGGGAATTAGTGTTCTCCTTATGTTTGTTTGTGTTCAGAAGTATTAATAGAATACTGCATGTTGCTCAAAATCTAAGCCACATCAGCTGATATGTCACTGAAGATTTGTACATCCCAGGTGCTCTGAGGAGAGTCTGGTATCATAACTGAAGTATCCTAAACATTCATTTATTTAGTCATTTTACAAAATAAACTTTTGCCTCTTACTGTGTGCCATGTAATAGATGCTTAAGAGGCTTAAGACACAGCTAAAGACCAGATAATCCCCTTAATAGATGTATGCAGCAGGCATCCCACAGAAGGTACCCAGATCATTCTATGCTGGGGCTAACTCTTCAGCAAACTGCTCCCACAACTGGGGGAAAGCTAATAGGGTACTTGTCTTGGGTCTCCTTGGATCTGTAGCCCAAGACAGTCAAGGACTTGGTTTAAACACCTGCTGTGTGTTTCCCTCCTCCTCACTATTAACTTTCTAAATCTTGTACTCACCAAATACCACCTCTCATTTCACCATACTGGCTTTTAAGGTAGCCATGTCACAGGATCCTGGAATTAATCTAAGATTTGGGCTCAGTGATTTGAATGTTCTGATCTTACAACTCAGGAAAATCTTATTTGAAGATGTTGGATAAAAGTGATGTATTTGCTTAAGCAGTTGCCTGTATTAATAAAAATATTTGGGGAAAAATATGTGAACTGGAGAGATGGCATGGCAGTTAAGCACATTTGTTCTTGCAGAGGACCCAGGCACCCATGTAGCAGCTCACTATTGTATTCTGGCCTGTGAGGGAACCAGTCATGCACATGGGACACAGACATACATGTAGGCAAAACATCCATACACACAAAATAAAAATTAAAAAATAAAAGTATTTGAGAAGTTATGTAGTTTTTAAGATATTAAAAAGAATGATCATTGTTTCCTTACTAAAAATTTCAAGTATAAAACACATATCTATAAAAATTTGATTCACTGAATTTACTGATTAGATGTAATGAAGTTAAGATAGTACTTGCAAAAAAAAAATGAGTGGTTTCTTTCTTAATAGTTGAACCTTCTGTAGGAGACAGGAGTCCAAGAGAGACTCAGTGCTTGTGGTACATGTTCCCACGAACCAACTTCCTTTTATGGAGGAAGAGCCAATGTTTCCTTCCTGTCCTGGAGAACTGATTACAGTGGATGTTTCTATTTTCACTAGACATATAAACATATTTCAGCTGGGGGAAAGCAATCATAGCATGGTTCAGCAAAAATGAGAAGGATTTGTTCAGAAAAAAAAACAACCCAGGCTCTCACAATGACACCCTTTCTTGCAAATATTTAAAGTCACCTTGAGAAGGAAAATCAGGCTGATTGTGAGAACTCTTAGTTTCAAAGTTGCAGGAAGAATCATAAGGACAGTGGCAGACACAGAAGACATTCCTTGGGAGTGAGATAATTAACTGGTTAGACCTGTCTTACTGCCAAATTTGAGGAATCTGTGTTTTGGACTATAAACTTTCAAAATCAATGCTTTGTTATACCAAGATTAGACAGTGGATTTCCTCATGAAGAATTTCTTGGTGAAGCCCACAAACCTAGTTCTGAACAAGGCAATGTATTTGCTGTGTGGTCTTTTTTTTTTTTTTTTATTTGAAGAGAATAATTTACCTTAAAACCAGGGAACCTGATGTTACTTCCCACTGTAGGACTAGGCAAAGCCCAGCTGGAAGGCTGATATGGAAACACAAAGTCAGGCAGTTGCAGCAGAGTGTACTTGTGCTCACAGAGGGACATAAGTGTACACAGGGTGCATCCAACATACGTGTTAGCAGGGCATTTCATTGAAGAGATTGATTAGGAAAGTACAGTTTGATTGGGCATTTGCTATACTGACACATCTTCCAGCCTCACAGAGCTTGCAGTCCAGCTAGGGAGACTGTCTAAGAAGCAGAAACAACCAAGACAGCATTTTGAAAATGTGAGACAATGCTATTTCAATTGTTTTTACAACATATTGCCTCTGACTCCATATATACATAGATAGCTCACACCGGGCAAAGGAAGTGTTTAAAGACAGAAAAGACCTAAAGATAAATAAGAGCTATGCCAGGCAAAAGCTAAAATAACAGGACAGCCAAGAAGGGCATTTGAGGAACAGAAAGTTAACGTGGCTA
>NW_023412413.1:0-42033 GCF_903995425.1 Onychomys torridus
GGCTTCCTTGGCAGTTACAATTCCTACTCAGGAGAAAAATATGGGCATTGAAGAAACTGCATATGGAACTAACTTTCATTGTTGCAAAAGTCAGCCACTGGACAACAAAGTATTCTTGAATCAACTGCTGACAAACAGGACAGACAGGACATGAAACCAAGGACTACTAATTCTTGCCAAAACAAGTGTGGTTGTGGCTTTAACAAAAGGCATCTTCTGAAGCCAGGACAATATGGCACCATCCCTGAAGTGAGTGACCTTTGCAATCTGTAAAAGGTACTGTGCCCTTTTCTTCAAAGGCAGCTGAACAGGGAGTGGGCCAATGGCTTCTGATATGCAATGGAACAGCAGATGAAACAGTTATTCTTGAGGAATAACTAAGCTCACCTCTCTCAATAGTAGACTGGCGTTTAATAGAGAGATGTGGAGAAGAACAGGATGCCAAGATGAAGCCACATATACACAACCAAGAAAAATGGACAGCTGAATTGAAAAAAAAAACATCAATAATTTCCAGAATTTAAAATCCTGAATCATGACATGACACTAATGGAATTCAGGTGTTTCCGGTACATGGACTGCTCTCACCAAATGTGAGGTCAAACTGTTGACCTTGTATACATCTTAGTTCACAAAAGAGTCTGTCAGATACGCTAATCCTTTAGGCTGAAGATGATGCCCCAACACTGTGGAGAAACCTCAGGTGACTGTCCAGGCAGCTGGCTGTTTCTGTCAACTCACATTTTTTTTTGAAGCTGCTTGCATGCACTTCTTGTTTTTATTTTTTATTAGGTAGTATTATTTCCTTCTTGGGTCTCTGAGGGAGTTGAAGATCAGTTATAGTTATAATTATCTTTGTTAAGGATTTCAGAAAAACTCACTAAGAGCTGTAAGTGTATAAATTTGAAAGACGTTATAAGACAGTTCCATTAGCTATATAAGTTAGGATAAAAAGTGAATCAGGTACATTCTGGACTTACCAAAATAGGATAGATAATGGAATTATTTTCTCTGAATTTGTCAATTACAAATGGACTAGACATTGTTTAGGTATTTATTGTTTGTATATATGGTATATATAGTTATTGTACTTTTGTATATAGTTTTTCTTTTATTAGTTATAACTTTTTCCTTTTTTTCTTTTTATTAAAATAGAAAAGGGGAAATATAGTGATATTTTATTTGTATTGAAATGTGATTTTATTTGTATGTCAATAAAGTTGCCTTGAGGTCAGAGCAAGCCAGAGCAGAAGCCGAGCAGTAGTGGGGCACGCCCTTAATCCCAGCACTTGGGAGGCAGAGCTAGGCAGATCTCTGTGTGTTCAAGGACATAGCCAGCATAGCAGACACATGCCTTTAATCTCAATACCAACCATAGACGACCTGGAGGTCTATACAAACAGGCAGTGACGAGGAGGTCATGTGGCTGGGTTACAAGCAATGAGGGAGGAGAACAGAAAGTCTTTAAATAGACAGGACGCACAGAAGTAGGTCTCTTGCGGAGAGGAGGAACCGCAGAAGCAGTGAAGGGTAAGATTTTCCGCTTTGGCTCTGACCTCGTGGTTTTTAACTCTGCAACTGGCTCTGTGTTTCTTATTTAACAAGCAGGATACATCTACAAAGAACACTGAGATCATTAGCCTGGAGAGCAAGAGAATAGAATCAAGGTCACCCGAGACAACATAGAAGAGCTTGTCTCCAAAACATTTTTCTAACAGGATAGAAATATTCTGCTGTCCTATAATTAATACTGACTTCCCAGGGAGAAATCACACAGGATATTAATAAAGAAAAATAACTTTAATGATAGTATGCATCCATCTGTGGCAAATGATTAAATAGGAGACAGCCTTGACACATTTTGCATTCACCATGTGCATTCATGTGTCTTTTAGCTTCATGCTCCAGGTTTCACTTTGAACAATGTAAATAGAGACAGCAAATTGCAGGTCTAGCCATTTGGGCAGATGGCTGAGTTAGATAGCAAAAATATTCCCAGATTGGTTTCTTAAACATACCAGACACGTGAGACAGCAGGTCATTCTTTAGTGCTGGGTTAAACCTGACAGGAGCTGACAATGGTGGGAAAAGTGGAAGGTTGTAAAGATAAGAGCTGGGTTGGGGAGTTCTTGTACAAGCTACATTGTATGTCATGTAAGCTTCTTAAGGAAAACAGCATCTTGTATACTACTTCTAGGAGGTAAGTGTAAGGGGATGAATGACTTCTGTTAAGTCAGCAGAAGCCATCATACAAAAGGAGAGACTCAGGAGAAGGCTAATCAAACAGTGCCATAAAGGGGACCTTGGGGCATCTCTAGAACCTTACTGACTAAGCCCACCAGTTGTCTTGGGACTGATAACCACAACTCCATGTGGGACTGAAGCCACTCCACCATAAAAGGTCTGGTTCCAGAACATAAGCAGTTCACGCAAATATATTCCTGATCTTAGGGAAGGAGCGCTGTTTTATTGTCAATACATCAGGCACTTAGGGTAAGCACCCATGGCCTATGCCCATGTTATTACTAGCTCTCCCAAGAATATCCCTCCTCCTTAATGCTGGGCCTAAAAGAAAGCCTTGCTGATCAGGCCAGTCTTTAACACAACAGCATTTTTCTTTTCAAATAAATGTCACCTGGTGTCATATTGCCCATCTGGCAGTACTATGCTTTTCTCAAGAATACTGGAACATTGTGATACTCCAGGCCTTAAGTTTGGTTTTGACCCTATAAAGCCTCAATAAGCAGCTTGTTAAAATTTAATTCTTTGATATGTTTGGGCCTAGTGGCTTGTTATATACCTGTAGTGCCTCCTTTGTGATGTTTTGGAGCCCACAATGTCTGGACAGACAATCCTGATGAATGTAAGTATATCCTACCCTTCTAAACTCTAACATACCTATTTAGCATCTACTTATTGTTGGGGTGTATTAGAGGCAGTCTGCCCTCCTCTAAATTCTATTTTGTGAGAATGACTATCTCCTAAGCATTAGTAAATCCTTTAAATCACCAATTCTATTCATCTACATCACACCTTAGTGGGGAGCGCTACCCAATGCATGAGATGTATTTCATAACCCCTCACAAAATTAACTACAAATGGATCTTACACGTAAAAATTAAATGTGAAACACTGAAGCGCTATACAGTAATAGAAGGTATTCTCCAACTTTGGCATCCTGTTTTCCATGGGTTCATGGAAAGCATGTTGAAGTGCTAAAAAATATTTTTTTTTGAAACAGGGTTTCTCTGTGTAGTTTTGGTGCCTGTCCTGGATCTCACTCTGTAACCAGGCTAGCATCAAACTCACAGAGATCCATCTGGCTCTGCCTCCCAAGTACTGGGATTAAAGGCTTGTTCCACCACCACTGCTCAGCTTCAAAGAGGTTTTTAAGCACTGCTTCTACTACCAATTTTGGGAGCAGGTTCAGCCCACAAAGCAGTTATTCAGAGGATTGCCCCTGGGTCCAGCGAGTTTTAAGTACCACGTGGGATTTCACAGGACAGGGGTTCTGCTGGCAGGTTGTCACCCAGAACAGGGTGGGACACACCACACTCACTCTTGCACCTCACCATCTGCTCCACCCTTCAGGAAACAGCAGCCCCTCACTCACCATGTCATGGTTTCCCAGCTCAGCCATGCTTTCTGCTCAGCTCCCTGCAGGAGCACTCACAGCACACCACACCACACAAAACTGCTGGAACCGGCTCTTCTTCAAAGCAAAGATTGAAAGCCACCGGGCGGTGGTCGCGCACGCCTTTAATCCCCGCATTCGGGAGGAAGAGCCAGGCGGAACTCTGTGAGTTTGAAGCCAGCCTAGTCTCCAAAGCGAGTTCCAGGAAAGCGCAAAGCTACACAGAGAAACCCCATCTTGAAAAACCAAAAAAAGGACTGAAAACCTGTGGCTGCAGAAAGAACCCTGCACCACTTTTGACTGGCAGTTCATCTGGAGGACCTGATTGGCTAGTGAGGCCTGTGAGCACATCCCATAGGGTTACAATGTGCTTAAAGACACAGCACAAAGTTTCCTGACACTCTGTTTTGCCCCAGACAAAGACTTTTTCTAGATCAGCAGAGATATGCAAATTAATAGCACTTGCCACTGGCTCTAAAGCAGACCCTATTCTCCTCCTGCTCTCCATTGGCACTTCCTCTCCTTCCTCCTGGACACAATGTGACTAGCTAGCCTGCACCGACTACTATATACTATGTGGGGTGCAGTGAATCCCTGTAACACTGGCAGCAGGGGGCCTGGAATATTAACAACTAAAGAAAGATATAAAGACACACTAGGAGAGTGTTTGTTGTGTGACTGAACACTGACATCAAGTGAAATGAAAGTACGTTTTACCTGGTTGTCACAGCGACCTCAGATAACCACCAAAGAAAAGGAGGAACTAGATCACAACCAAGAAATTAGATCCATTGCCATAAGAATTTTTTTTACTAGATATTCGGAGCAAACTCTTGGCAAATGAATAATAGTAAACAATAGTCTTATTGGATAGTTTAATGCTTAGAGAATAATTGAGCTAGGAAGAATGTGTTTATGGGCACTATTACTAGTCAGCATATCTTACTCAATGGGCAGGTGAAAAAAATACACTTGCTTTATTCTACATGATCAGAACTGGTAGAACAAATCTCTCCATATATGAAGAAAGTTTATTTATTTGTTTATTTATTTATTCGTTCTTCATTCCTTTGTTTGTTTACTTTTGTTTTTCATCACAGGTTCTCTGTGTAACTCTGGAGCCGGTCCTGGATCTCCCTCTGTAGACCAGGCTGGCCTAAAACTCACAGAGATACAACTGCCTCTGCCTCCTGAGTGCTGGGATTAAAGAAGTGTGCCACTACAGCCTGGCAGAAAGTGGGTTTATTAGAATGTCTCACAAACCGTTGTTCGGCTAGTCCAAAAATGCCTACCTACCAATCAATGGAAATTTGTAGAATTCAGTAATTGTTCAGTTCATGAGGCTGTATATCTCAGCTGATTTTCAGTATACACCACAATTCTAAGGAAGTGGGGTCTAATGCTAGTAAAGGAATGAACATGGTAGCCAGAGGTAGCACAATCAGGCAAAGGGAATGCTCCCTCCTCAGTGTTCTTTGTATGTAGGCTGTCTCCAGAATGTAGGATCAAGAGTGAAGTGGAACTTATACTTTATTTTGCTTGGTGTTTTGAGACCTGTTTAGTCCTGGAACTCATTCTATAGACCAGGCTGGCCTCAAACTTAGAAAAGGCAACTGATTCTGCCTCCGGAGTGCTGGAGTTGAAGGTGCGCATAGCCACCAAGTAGCTGAAGGAGGATATCACCTCAAATGACTCACATTAAAGATGGGTCTTGTATTTCAAAACCATTTAAAAAGTCCCTCACAAGTGTACCCAAGTCTTTAGGTTTTAGCTATTTCCAAATGTAGAAGTTTGACTACCAAGAATAACAGTCTCAATAGTCAAGACAGAAGAAAGGAGAAAAGTTTCTTACCAGTAGGAGGCTGGTCAAGTTGTGAATGATTTTCCAATGTATTTCCTAAACAAATGGAACATGTTATTTTAGTTAGGAAGTCTGGATATGTTTACATAGAGTTCTCCTTCTTCCTAAGCAGGCTAGGTTAACAAATCCATTTTTTAACATGATCAAATGCAAAAGATATTTAGGAGACATTTAGGGGAATTCTTACCTCAAAGTAATGCAGAAACTTATAAAAATGATAAGAAGAAATGCTTCTGGGATGTTCTTCTTGTACCACAAGGACTTCACTGAAAATCAGGTAAATGATAGAATGAAAGTAGATTGCTCTTAAGCACATGTGACCTGTCAATCTTGATGTTCTATCTAAAAGATAACTGTATCAAACTGGTGGTTCCTGTTCCTGGAATTGTGTCCATGCCAATGGTTACTCACATGTTCCAAAAGAGAATTTCACATCGCTGCTGCTGTTGTTGCTGTTATAACAGTGAAAATCACCACTACTACTATTTCTGGGACTGCCATGTCATAATTGGTTACTATGGCTAGCACAGTGGAGACCCTGGCAGCAGCAGTAGCTTTCACAGTTAATTAATCTTTCTTTCTATTGGGCATGAAAAATTTAAATCAATAGTTATATACATTTCTATTGGCTTTGAAAGTTATAAATTTATAAACTCCAGTTCCACTTGCTCTCAGCATACCATCTTACAAGGACTCCAATTTGCAGTAAGGCTTGTTACAGAAGGGAACAGCTCAGTTTCCTTTAGCCTACCAGCTATGGGTGGGTTAAGACATCTGTTGGTCTTTTCTGTGTCAAACACACAGATTTCAAGCCCAGTACCACTTACAGATCTTTGGCAACAGTTAACTCTGCAGCACTCACACGATTGAGTCTGTATGATAATGAGCATTCAGAGACAGGTAATACCTGAGGGGGTCAAGATCATGATGGGGAAACCCAAAGAGACAGCTGACTGGTGCTAGTTGGAGCTCACTGACTCTGGACTGACAGCTCAGGAACTTGCATGGGACCAAACTAGGCCTGCTGAATGTGGGTGACAGTTGTGTGGCTTGATCTGTTTGTGGGGTCCCTGGCAGTAGGAACAGGACTTATACCAGGTGCATGAACTGGTTTGTTGGATCCCATTCCCTGTGGTTGGATAACTTGCTCAGTCTTGATACAATGGAGAGGGGCCTAGGCTTTCCTTCAATTTGATATGCCAGACTTTGTTATCTACCATGGGAGGCCTTACCCACTCTGAGGAGTGGATGGGGGTAGAGTAGGAGGGAGAAGAGGAGGTGGGAGAAGGGTAGGGAAGGGGAACTGGGGTTGGAATGTAAAATGAAAAACATGTTAATAAATAAATATATTTAAAGAAAAAAGATAACTGTACCAGCAACAGTTGTTCCATAGGACACAGGTTCATTTTACCTAACCATGTCCTGTAACTCTCTTCTGGCCTTTGCAAGTACTCTGTACAAACACCTGGAGGCAAACATCTATACATATAAAATAAAATGAAGCTTTACAATGGAATCCTCTGCAATGATGTCCCAGCCCTGAGACAGACAGCTGACAGGGAATGTTAAAATGATCTCTGTTGTTCCCAGGTCACAAGACCCCCAAGCAAGACCACCACAGAGCCATTATCTGTTGCAAGCACACAGAAGTTTTGAATAGCAAAATAAGCAAGCTTGGTCATGTTCATCATCCTATACAGCAGGTGGAGGAGAATGACCCCCAGCACTCAGTTTAAGGGGTTTATATGGGAAAAGTTTACATGCAGCTTGGGATTGGATGAAGGGGATAGAGATGAGGTAGTTCTTTGACATTACTGGCTGATCTATAAGTATGAGGTTACTGATGGCTACCAGGATTCACAATGTTACAGAGAAATAAATTATAACTACCTACATCTTGCTTTTGTTGAACCCAGAACATAGACATTACATTCAAATTTATTGTTCTTGTCCTACTCTTCCCTGAGTTCAACTTCTGATCAATTGAGCCTACTGCTCCATATATCTTGTTTTGCCAAGTCCAGGATACATAGATTTATTGTCCCAGCCTTAAAAGTTCAACTTCTGGTCACTTCTAAAACTGCTGGTAAGCAAATACCTTGGAGGAGGCTAGGGGGAAGCATCTCTCAAGATGACTACTGATTATTCCCTTTTTCTTCCCATCCTGCATGCTTATAAGACATTCTATGAAATCCACAGTCTACATAAATGGAGAGATTCATTCTACCAGTCTTGATCATGTAGAGAAGCTTGAATAATACTGTTGTGTTTTTTCTTTTTTGTTTTCACCTGTCTATGGAGGAAGATATACTGGCTAACAATGGTGCTCATAAATGCATTCTTCCTAGCTCCATTACTTTCTAAGTATTCAACTTTCCATGAAGATTATTCTTTATTATTATTTAATTTGTCAAAACTTTCCTCTGAATTTCAGGAATAAAACTCCTTAAGCAATGAAACCATCATCCAGCTTTAGGATGGGAGAAAGATCTATTTTCTTGTTTGTGATCTAGTTTCTGCTTTTTTTTTTTTGCTGTTTGTCTGTAGTCCCTGTGACAACCAGGTACAAAATACCTTCATTTCACCTGATGTCAGTGTCAAGTCACACAACAAATGCTCTCCTTGTGTGTCTTTAAATATCTCTATAGTTGTTGATATTCTAGGCACCTTTCTACCTGTGTGGCAGTGAATCACTCCACCCTACATTGTATAGTGGGCTGGACAAGCTAGTTAGCCACATTGTTTCCAGGAGGAAGAAGAGGAAGTGCCTATGGAAAGCAGGGAGAGAATAGGTCTGCTTTGCAGCCTGGGGCAAGTGCTATTGAAATGCATATTTCTGCTGATCTAGAAAAAGTCTTTGCCTGGGGTGGAAGGGAGGGACAGGAACCATTGTGCTCTGTTTTTAAGCACATTGTAACCCTATGGGATGTGCTCTTGTCACTCAGGTGTCACTAGCCAATCAGGTCCTCCAGGTTACCATCCCTGAGTTTTAAAATTATCCATTTGAGTCATGTAGTTGACTATCTAATGCTGTCACCAGAAAAGATTTCACATGTGGAACATTGCTTCTGAGTCCAGACCAAGTAGCAGAAATAATTTATTGTGCACACTGAAGGGGGAAGCAGGGTAGACAATCACCTGCTGGAGACACTATTATAAAAAAGACATGATTATGGTAGCAAGAGTTGTTTTATACTTTCACATCATGTTTTAATTTATGACACATGAATGATCACAGAACAGATTGTGTGAGTGTAGAGTTTCAGAAAATTATCTTTTTGGTTTTGTTTTGTTTTTTTGAGACAGGGTTTCTCTGTGTAGCTTTGCACCTTTCCTGTGCCTCACTTGGTAGCCCAGTCTGGCCTTGAACTCACAGAAATCTGCCTGGCTCTACCTCCCGAGTGCTGGGATTAAAGTCATACACTACCACCACCATAATCCATGTACATAGAACAGATTATAAATTATTCTTCTATGTTGCTTTGGGATTGCACATCAGTGGGGCTGGTCTTACCTGAAATCACAAGGAGTCATAAAGAGCTACAGAGCCATAGCAAGAGATCACCTCCTTTTGCAAAGAGAGGTCTAGAGCATGGGGCTTCTGCCTTTGTAAGAAATATCAGAAGCTTGAGGGTTAAAATCAATTGTTCAAGGGTCACTTTGAGTTAATTTTTTGGTAGTTGTGAAGTCTGTGCTTATTTATTTTCTGTGAACATAGAATCATAACTAGCTCGGTAATTTCTGTGCCTTTGAGTTGGTATTCTTCTCCTTCCTCTATCCCTATTTTTCATAGGTTTGGTCTTTTCATGGTGTCCCAAATTCCTTGGACATTTTGGGTCATGACTTTGTTGGTTTTAGTGTTTTCTGTGACTGATGAATCTATTTCTTCGACATCAGAGATCATCTCTTCCATCTCTTGCATTCTGTTGGTTACACTTTCCTCTGAAGTTCCTGTTTGTTTACTCAGATTTTCTATTTCCAACATTCCTTCTGCTAGTGTCTTCATTTTTTTCTATTTCCCTCTTCATGTCTTGTATTGTCTCTCTTGCTTTTTCATGATTTCATTCAAGGATTTATTGTTTTCTTCTGCTTTTTTTTTCTTTCCTCTAGTTTTTTTTATAGAGTTCTTCCCATTTTTTGTTTGTCTGTTCCTCTACTTTATTTTTGATTTCTTCTATATAAGGCTCTAGCCTCTTCATGATGTTACTTATAACATTGTTTTCTTCTTCTTCTTCTTCTTCTTCTTCTTCTTCTTCTTCTTCTTCTTCTTCTTCCATTCCATGATGTTCAGTTCTACCTGATGGAGAAGGGCTAGGTTCTGGTGATGCTGTGTTGCTCTTTATTTTGTTGTATGTACTTCTGCCTTGACTTCTGCCCATCTCCACTTGTGTTCGTTCTTGGTCTTATCAGTGTACTTGGTCCAGAGGGAGTTGACAGATTTAGGGAGCCTCTCTCTGTCCAGATGGAAGCTCTGGGCCAGATGGGAGTGCTGGTCCAGATGAGGGTGCTGGCGAGATAGGAACTGAGGGCCTGTTCTCTGAGTCTTGGAAAGTCCCTGATGTCTCCTTATTTTGTCCAGATGGGAGATCCTCTTGTCTCTGGTCCAGGTGGGAGTTCCAGGGTAGGATGGAAACTTGGGGCTGGTCCCTGAGTCTCAGGAAGTGGCTGGGGTCTCCAGCAGATGGGTGTGGGGGCAGGGTGTGGATACTGCAGTGTCTACCTGCAGTCTTGGAAAAGGGGAGCCTTCCTGCAGGGCCTGCTGATTGGCAGGAAGCTGGGGCCAAGTTGGTCAGGTCCTCCTGGAGTGGCCTGTGTCCAGTGGTGGGACCCAGGTACAGTTGCCTCTCTGACTATAACCCAGGCACTTACCTCTGGTCCAGATGGGAGTTCTGTCGGGGAGGCCAAAATATACTTTTTGAACATAAAATATTAAATAAGTGCTGGAGAGATGGCTCAGTGGTTAAGAGCACTGACTGCTCTTCCAGAGGTCCTGAGTTCAATTCCCAGCAACCACATGGTGGCTCACAACCACTTGTAATGAGATCTGGTGCTCTCTTCTGGCCTGCAGGGATACATGCAGGCAGAATACTTCTATACATAATAAATAAACAAATCTTGAAAAAAATTAAATAAAACAAAAATTCTCATCTGATAAAATTTGAATATCCAAAATATACCTATTGAATACAAGAAATCAGATAAATAAAACAAAAATTCTCACCTGATAAAGGTCTAATATGATATACAAAGTATACACATTGAACACAAGAAATTTGATAAATAAAACAAAATTTTCATCTAATGAAAGTATAATATCCAAAATATTCATTTGGATCATAATTAGAAAATAAAATAAAATTCTTATCTGATAAAGTCTATGATCCAAAATATACACATTGAAAACAAGAAACCAGAAAAAACAAACTAAAATTTCTCATCTCATAAAGGTCTAATAACCAAAACATACAATTTGAACATAATTAAATAAATAAAACAAAAGTTCTCATGTGATAAAGGTCTAATATCAAAAATATACTTATTAAACACAGGAAATTAAATATAACAAAAATTCTCATCAGATAAAGGTCTAATACCCAAAATATACATATTGACCACAAGAAATAAGGTAAAACCAAATTTTCACCAGTTACAGTCTAATATTGAAAATATACATATTGAACACAATAAATCATATAAGTAAACAAAAATTGTCATCTGATAAAGGTTGAATATCCCATATATGCACATTGAACACAAGAAATCTTGTAAATAAAAAAATTCATCTGATGAAGGTCTAATGTCTAATACATACATATTGAGCAGGTTAAGATAAATAATACAAAAATTCTCATCTGATAAAGCTCTATTAATAAAAATATACATACTGTGCACAAGAAATTCAATAAAACAAAAATTTTCCCCTGATAAAGGTCTAATATAAATATATGCATATGGAACAAAGAAATTAAATAAAAGTTCACATCTGATAAAGGATTAATATCCAAAGGTACATTTTGAACAAAAGTAATTATATAATTAAAACAAAAATTGTCATCTGGTAAAGGTCAATTTTAAAAATGTATTTAATGAACATTCAAAAATAAATAAAACACAATTTCATACCTGATCACATCTAATGTCATAAATCTTCCTACTGAAAACAAGAAATTAGATGAACTAAACAAATATTCTCACAAATAAAGGTCTATTATCCAAACATTTCAAAGAAACTCATTTGTGAAGTAAGATGTTTTTGATATTAGACATTTATCAGGTAAGAATTTTTGATTTTCTTGATTTCTTGGTATCCATATGTATATATTTGATATTAGACATTTATCACATCAGAATTTTTGTTTTATTCATGTAATTATGTTCAATATGTATATTTTGGATATAAGACCTAAACCAGATGAGAATTTTGTTTTATATTGCTAATGTCTTATCTTGTTTATGAAATTAGACCTTTATCAGAGCAGAATTTTTGTTTATTTTTCTGATTTCTTGGATTAAATCTGTATATTTGGAAATTAGAATTTTATCAGATGAGAATTTTGTTTCATTTAATTTCTTGTGTTCAATAAGTATAATTTTGATAATACATCTATTTCAGATCAGCATTTTTGTTTTATTTATTTTATTTATCTGATTTCTTATGTACTATATGTATATTTTCAATATTATTCCTGTATCTGAAGAAATTTTTTTTTATTTTTCTAATTTCTTGATTTAATATGTAACTATAGATATTGAAACATTATCAAATGAAATTTTTTGTTTAATTTATCTAATTATATTTACTATGTCTATATTGGATACTAGACCTTTTACAATGAAAATTTTGTTTTTTGAATCTGATTTCATGTGCTCATAATTTATATTTTGGATAATAGGCATATTTTTCAGGATTCTGTTTTTTCTATGTTTTTTGTGTTAAATAAGAATCTTTTTGATATTATAACTTTATCAGATGAGAATTTTGCTTTATTTATTTGATTTTGTAAGTTCAATATTTATATTTTGGGTATTAAACCTTTATCAGGTGAAAATATTTGTTTTATCTATCTGGTTTCTAGCATTCATTATTTATATTTTGGATATTAGACCT
This sequence comes from Onychomys torridus, assembly GCF_903995425.1. Taxonomy (NCBI): domain Eukaryota; kingdom Metazoa; phylum Chordata; class Mammalia; order Rodentia; family Cricetidae; genus Onychomys; species Onychomys torridus. The sequence goes on from NW_023412413.1 coordinate 12,604, forward strand.
TTATCGGATGAGAATTTTTGTCTTATTTATCTAGTTTCATATGTTCAATATGTATATTTTGAATATTAGTCCTTTAAAGGATGAAAATTTTTGTTTTATTTATCTCATATTTTGGATATTAGACATGTATGAGTAGAGAAATTTTGTTTAATTTTCTAATTATATTCAATGTCTACTTTGGATAGTAGACATTTTTTTTCGATATGATAAAGTCCATATAGAAAACATACATTTTGAACACAAAATATTAAGTTAAACATAAATTCTCACCTAATAAAGGTCTAATATACAAAATATACTCATTGAACACAAGAAATCAGAAAAATAAAAAAACTCTCATCTGATAAATATATATTGTCCAAAATATACATATTGAACATACTTAGGTAAATGAAACAAAAAATCTCTTCTGATAAAGGTCTAATATCCAAAATACACACACTGACCAAAAGAAATCAGAAAACAAATTTCTTATGTGATAAAGGTCCAATATAAAAACACACATATAGTACACAAAAACTTGAATAACAAAAATCTCATATGATTATAATCTAATAACTGATATATATATACATATATATTGAACACAAAAAAATAAATTAACAAATTTTCTCACCTGATAAAGTTCTAACATCCAAAATAAACATATTGATCCCAAGGAATCAGATAACATGAAAATTCTCATCTGATAAAGATCCAGTACCAAAACTATACAAATTGAACACAAGAAATTAAATAAAACAAAGTTCTTACCTGATAAATATCCAGTATCCCAAATATATATATTATCCCAAAATATTAGACAAATAAAACCAAATTTTCACTTGATAAAGACTAATATCAAAAATATACATATTGAGCACTAGAAATCAGATAAATAATACAAAAATTCTCATCTGATAAAGGTCTAATATCCAAAGTGTCCATATTGAAACCTAGAAACCAAAGAAATAAAACAAAAATTCTCCTCCAATAAATGTCTTACATAAAAATATACAAATTGAACAGAAAAAATTAAACAAAACAAAATTTTTCATCTGATAAAAGTCAAATAACCAAAATATACACATTAAACCCAAGAAATCAGAGAAATAAAACAAAAATTCTCACAAAATTAAGGTCTAGTATCCCAAATATACATAGTGAACACTAGATATCAGAAAAAGAAAATGAAAATCTCACGTGATATAGGTCTAATATTAAAAATATACATATTAAAAAATAAATTAAATAAAACAAAAATTATCATCCTATAAAGGGCTAATATTTAAAATATAAATAATGAACAGAAGAAATTGAATAAAACAAATATTCTAATTAGATAAAGTCTGATATCCATAATATACACATTGATTCCCCACACAATAAAGTAAATAAAACAAAAATTAATATCTGATCAAGGTCTAACACAAAAAATATACATATTGTGCACAAGAAATTAAATTCAATAAAAAAATCTTCACCTGATAAAGCTTTAAAGCTTTATTTCTCAGGTAATATTATATCCTTCTGAGGCCTTTGATATGATTAAAGACTAGATAGTTATAATTTCCTCAGTTATGATAAAAGATAAGTTAGATCTAAAACCTTAGAATCACAAATATAAGATAGATAGGATGTTTTCTTTAATATTGTTACTATAATTCTTGCTTGATAATTGTTTTATTTTCTAAAATTTTACTATATAAAAGTTAAAACCTTGCTTTTTAAATAAAAAGAAAAGGCGAAGTGCTGTGGGATGTTCTGTATATCAAATGTGTTGCTCTGATTGGTTAAAATAAAGTACTGATTGTCCAGTAGCTAGGCAGGAAGGATAAGGTAGGTGGGACAAGGAAGAGGAGAAGGCTGGGAACAGGAAGGATGAGGGATAGACTTCCAGCTGTGGCCATAACAAGGTGTAAGGTACTGGTAAGTCACGAGCCATGTGGAAAAGTATAGATTAATAAAAATGGGCTAAATACAGGAGTAAGAGCTAGACAATGGTAGGCCTGAGCTAATGGCCAAGCAGTTGAAATAATATAAGTGTCTGTATGATTATTTTATATTTGCGTTATGGGACCATGGGGCCTTGGTGGCACCTGGAGAGAAGCTCTCCAACTACATAAACAAACTGAAAGAAAAGTAATACATGATATTCCCGTTAGATTCTGAAAAAGCCTTTGACAAAATCCAACACCCCTTCCTGATACCCTCAAGGTCTTGGAGAAAGAAGGAATACAAGTAACAAACCTAAACATAATAAAGGTAATTTACAGCAAGCCAACTTGACATTAAATGGAGAAAATCTCAAATATTGAAAATATACATACTGTACACAAGAAATGAAACAAAAGATTAATTCTCATCTGATAAAGGTCTAATATTAAAAATATGCATGTGGAACATAATTAGATAAATAAAACAAAAATTCTCATGTGTTAAAGGTTTAATATCTCAAATATACATATTGAACACAAGAAATCATATAAATGAAAAATTATCATCTTATAAAGTTCTTGAATGCAAAATATACATAAGGACACAAGAATTCAGATCAATACAAAAATTCTGACATAATAAAGGTATAATATTGAAAATATACATAGAAAACAAGAAATCAGAAAAAAACAAAATTATCATATAATGAAGGTCTCATATGAAACATACTCTTATTGAACAAAAATAAAATAAAACAAAAATTCTGTTCTGATAAAGGTCTATTATAAAAAATATACCTATTGAAAACTAGAAATCAGAAAAATAAAACAAAAAAATTCTCATCAGCTAAAGGATTAATATCTCAAATATACATGTTGAACAGAAGCAAACAGTATAATAAACAAAAATTCTCACCTGATAAATGTCTAATATACAATATATATATATTGAGCACAAAAAATCAACTACATAAAACACAAAATGTATATTCAAAATATACATATTGACACTATTAGATAAATAAAACAAAAATTCTCATCTGATAAATGTCTAATATTGAAAATGTAGTGAACACAAGAAATAAAAAAACAGAAATTCTCACCTAACAAAAGCCTAATATCCACTATATACATGTAGAATACATGAAATCACATAAATAAAACAAAAATTCTCACCTGATAAAAACTCGAATAGCCAAAATATATATACTAAATACAAAAAAATTAAATAAAAGAAAAATTCTGATCTGATAAATGTCTAATGTCACAAATATGCCTGTGGAACCTAATTAGATAAATAAAACAAAAATTTCTCACCTGATAAAGATATAATATAAAAATATGCACGTTGATCTCAAAAATCATGTAAATACAACAAAAATTCTCATGTGATAAATGTCTAATATCCAAAATATAAATACTGAACACAAGAAATTAATTAAAAGAAAATTTCACATGATAAATGATTAATATCCCAAATATACTATTGAAAACAAGAAATCAGATAAATTTAAAAGAATTTCTTAACTGATAAAGGTCTAATATTCAAAATGTATACAGAACACAAGAAATCAGAAAAACAAAGGAAAATGCTCAAGTGATAAAGATCAAATTTGAAAAATATACTACTGAATACCAGAAATTAAATAAAAAAATTCATAACTGATAAACATCTAATATAAAACATATTCATATTGAACATAATTAGATAAATAAAAATCTCATCTGATAAAACTCTTATATAGAAAATTTACATACTGAATGCAAGAAATTAATTAAATAAAAATTCTGATCTTATAAAGCACTAATATCCTAAACATGCATATTGAACACAAGAAATCATATGTAGAGAACAATAATTCTCTTCTGATAAAGGTCTAAATCAAAATATGCATACTAAATTCATGAAATAAGAAAAAACAAAATTCTCACCAGTAGGTCTAATAGGCAAAATATGCATATTGAAAACAAGAAATTAAAAAAAAACAAATATTCTCATCTGCTTATGGTCTAATATCCAAAATATAAACAATGAACAGAATATAACAGAAATTAAAACAAAAAACTTATCAGACAATGGTCTAATATCAAAAATATACTTATTGAACACAAAAATTATAAAAGACAAAAATTCACACCATTAAATTTCCAATATCCAAAATATACATATTGAATACAAGAAAGCAGATATATAAAACAAAAATTGTCACCTGATCAAGGTCTAATTTCCAACATATTTTTATTGAACACAATAAATTATAATAAACTAAATTTTCACTTGTAAAATCCTCATATACAAAATACATCTATTAAACAATAGAAATCAGATAAATAAAAGAGAAATTCCCACATGATAAAAGTAAAATAAACAAAATATACATATTAAACACAAGAAAAAAAAACAAAAATTCACATCTGATAAACATAAATATAAAAAATTTAAATATTTAACACAAGAAATACGATAAAAAATTCTCATCTGATAAAGGTCTGATATACAAACCTATACAAATTCTCAACCTATAAAGGTCTAACTTTAAAAATATCAATACTAAACTCAGAAGATGAAATAAAACAAAAATTATCACCTCAGAAAGGTCTAATATCCAAAATATACTTACTAAACACAAGAAATTTAATGAAACAAAAATTTTCAAATGATAAATCTGTGATATCCAAAATATACATATTAAACAAAAGTAATCCAATAAATAAAACAAAAATTCTCAAATGCTAAAGGTGTAATACACAAAATATACATTTTGAACCCTAGAAATCAGATAAATAAAACACAAATTCTCATCTGATAAAAGTCTAATATACAAAATATACATATTAAAAACAAGATATCAGGTATATAAAACAAAAATTGTCAACTGATAAAGTTCTAATATCCAAAATATATATACTGATATCAAAAAATTAGAAACAACAAAATTCTCCCTGGTAGGTCTAAGACACAAATTAAACATATTGAATGGAATAAATCAGATATATAAAACAAAAAATCTCATCTGTTTAATTCTAACACCCCAAATTTAAAAACTGAACATAATTCGATAAATATAACAAAAATTCTCATCTGTTAAAATTCTAACATCTAAAATATACACATAGAACAAAGAAATTGAAAAAACAAAATTTCTCCTTAGTAAAGGTCCAATATACAAAATATACTTATTAAATATAAGAAATCATATAAATAGAAGAAAAACTCACATCTGATATATATATCCAAAATATATAGAGCAGATATCCTTAGTTAAATAAAACCAAAATTCTCATCTGATAAAGTCTAATATCAGACATATAGTTATTGAAGACTATAAATTAAATAACACCAACATTCTCCTCTGATAAAGTTCTAATATCCAAAATAGACTAATTGAACACAAGAAATCAGAAAAATAAAAGAAAAATTCCCACCTAATAAAGGTCTCATATCCAATGTATACATATAGAAAAAGAAATTAGAAAAACATGTTTGTCTTTCTGAGTCTGGGTTAATTTACTCAGGATGTTTTTTTCTAATTCCATCCATTTGCCTGCAAACCTCATGATGCCATTGTTTTTCTCTGCTGAGTAGTACTCCATTGTGTATATGGACCACACTTTCTTTATCCATGCCACAGGTTCTGTATTTCTTTCTTTTTAGAGGGAGGAGAATATTCTTTATCCTCATGTCATTCCTGCCCACATTTGAGGTTCTGCCTTTGAGAAAAATTCAGAGACATGATTTTGGGCAAGGGCATACCCTGAAGATGCAGGCTACCAGAAACACAGACCTTATATAAAATGAATAAATGATGATAGAGTGGACCTGACTTTGAAACCACAGGGGTTGAAAAAATAAAACCCTATTCTTTATGTACTCTTCTGTGATAAAGATCAAGCAATCTCACTTCTAATTTCTCTCAGTGGTAATTTGCTGCAGCTTACAGATCAGTCCCTGCACCTTCTGCTTCACCTGCATTTGGTGAGTAAGGTTGGGTGTGATGATGGCTCCCTGTTGCTCCTTGTGGGTTGATGAACACAAATTATCTTGCAGTATGACAAGGCAAAGAGGATGGACAGACTACCTTGAGTCCTAATCAAGTGTTTCAGAAAGCTCATTTACCAATGACTCAGTGACAGCTGAAATTATTTTGTCCCATGCTTCAGATGACACCTCTGGGAAACTCAGCTGTCTTTTCTATTTGAAGGAAGTGGTTATCTCAGCTAGCTCATTCTCTCTGCCTTCTTAGCAATGCTCCAAGTAATGAAGGAGATAGCATCTTCACTTATTCACAGCTGCAGTCTCAAAATTCAGCTTGGATGCCGAGTCCACAAGAATGTGGGTTTATGAGTCAGGAGAAAATTGCCATAGTTCACAATCACCTCACTCATTTAGAGATTCCACAAATATCTTGGCAGGTTACTCTAACCATATAACTATTAATGGAGAAGGCATATAAGGGCAGAACATGGTCACCAGACTCAACAAGTCACCTCACTGACAACCTAGGACACACAAGAGCAACTGGGAAGTACCAAAAGTTAGCCAGTGTGGTTGAAGTACAGTGATGCCCTGCCTTGAAATTGGCACACCTTATTAATCCCTCCCGTTTTAATGTTGGTCTCATGTTCAGTAATCAATGCCTATCCCTGAAATGTAACAAAAGCAGAGTTCCCATCATAAAGCTTTGGCCTTACCAGTTCCTGACCTCTGAGCCAGAACAATTAATATCCTGGAAACCTTGAATTTCAAGAGCTATGACAAGCAGGGAGCTGTGTTGGATCCCAGAGACTGCAGCTTTCTGTGTCCCATTACTGGAAGATTCAGTTCAATCCCTCTTCCTCCAAGAAGCTTCTCTTTTCCTGTGCAGAACTCATTACACAATTCCCTTAACCATTTCTTTCTTGATGTTTTACACTGAGGCTAAAGGTCAGCTTTCTTCTGTCACTCTCTGTTCTCTCTACCCTCTCCATTCTCTTCCTGAACTAGACTCTTCACTATGCAATCATGTTCATCAGTAAATGGTGAAGATGTTGAGTAAACTTCCCATGGCCACTTGGTATTGCCACAACCTAGGTGACATCACAGAGGTTTCCAGGATCTAATAGAATTTCCAGGACAGAGCTGCAGATGTCATGGGAACTGACATTGCTTCTCTGCTAATAAGCTTCCCTCATAATACACTAGAACTCAAGCTGACCTTTACATGAGTCTCTGCTGAGATACAAGGGAAGCCCTTCAGTACACTCTTTATCCAAAGCCAGAGATCTCTCTCTGATTGATTTGACATCCTTTAGTTCTTTCTATGTGTGGAACTGAATGTTTATCTCCTACTGAAATTTTATGTAAACAAGGTAATAATATCAGAAGTTTATGTATGCTATAGTTCATTGTAAGTACCTGCATCTCCTTATCTCCTTAGCCACAAGACATTAGAGACTTAATGCTGACTGAGAAGGGCACTTGTTAAACAATTTCCTGTTAATGAGTCTTAAGGGAACAGCTAGGCAGAGTTATGCTAGAGGAAGAGGCTGTCACAGCCTAGGAAAAAGTACTCATAGGAGTGGTATACAGTCATGGAGCTCAGTGGGACTAAAATCTGTGTCATCAGCATGTGTGTAGTAGGTCTTTTACTCTCTGATGAGTAGTGCAAAGTGTTATGCTGTTTCTGGGTAGTAAAGGTGGCCAGACAGCTGGAGTTTGCCACACAGAACATGATTTTCCTATAGAGCAAAGGATATTCAGGAAAATCTTATGCAAGCCCCTTCTTATGTAGGAATATTGACACTAGGGTTCCACTGGACACCCTAAATCAATAGTTCTTAATTTTTCCAATTCTCTGACTCTTTAAATAGCACTAACAGTAGTTCCTCATGTTGTGATGAACCCTAAACATAAAGTTTAGAAACAATGAAACAATGTTTCTAATGTTACGAATCATAATTCAAATATTTGGTTTTCAGGATATCTGATAAGAAACCCCCAATGGGATGGTGACCTACAGCTTGAGGACCACATCTCTGAATGCAGGCAGAAATCTCCAGAAATCCTGGCAGTGATGCTGAGCCAGTGTGATTCTTAGTTTTCATTATCAGAATGAATCATACTAGTTACCTGGGAAAGAGGGACCCTAAATGAGGAATTATATACATCAGATTTACTCTGAGCATTTCTCTGAGGGATTTTTTAATTGTTAATTGAGATAAGACTCCCTAAAATAGGCAGAATCATTTCATTGTCTGCAACCTGTTCTTTGTATATTGTGTCCAACTATATTTTTTTACATTTGTACAATTCCAGTTTATTGAAGTGATACATCTTAGCTTAATATTGAAATAATAATGGCACAATTTCCAATACAGATTCATTTTCAAACTACAATATGAATAAAATAACACAATACTACAACCATGTCACAAAAAGTATGATAGTAATTGACTTACAAAAATGAATCTGGTGAGATGGGTCAGCATGCAAAAGTGCTTGCCACCAAGCCTTTTGATCTACATTGAGTGTTCAGGACCCACAAAATGACAGAAGAGTATTGCCAGTTACCATAAGTTGTCATGTGACCTCCACAGGCATTCCATTTTACACACACACACACACACACACACACACACACACACACACACAATAAATAAACAGTTGCACTAATTTTAAGTACCACTTTTTTCATTCCTGATTGACTACCACACACAGAGCTACATATACAGGAAAAGGGATGTGGAAGCCACAGAGGAAGTTGCAGAAGTAGCAGCACTGCAGAGTACCAACTGGAGCTATGGGTTACTGTCTACAGGGTTACTGTCCTGGGGTTGATCATAGCTGACCTCTGTTGGTAAACACCATATCAAACACTGTGTGGAACATAAATAAGAGATGACATGTGTTATTGTAAAACAGACTCTCAGAATTGGGCAATCTTTTTTTTTCTGCAGTTAATTTATTCCCAACATAGTTGCAAACCTCCTACATATTACCCTTGAGCACTCAGATATGTAAACACAAGCTAATAGGTAATTTGTTTGGTTAAATACATTTGCTAACAAATGTACTAATTTGGTTGCTGAACTTTAGAAGACTTTTTATTATATGAAATATTACTGACATCTTAGATTTTGACTAGTTAATATAGTCATTTAAATTAACTTGGTTCTTTTTTATCACAAATATAATCCAAATAACGTTGTATGATACATTAATCAGGGCAGTAAATAAATTTAAATAGTGTCACTCACTTTTTATAAACAGATATTAATAAAACACATCTCGTTATTCTCTCAAAATGCATTTCACATTCTATAATTAACTTTCTTATTTTGTTTAAAAGCATTTGACCAATAACTATAAATATCCTATAATATAAACTGATGCTCATTCTCTTAATAAAAGAAAAAGCATTCTTTATATTACATAAATGATTATTATTTTGTTAAAGAAAGATTACTTAATACACATTAATTTATGGTCAACTTACAAGGTTTCTCTGTGGGCCTGGAGTGATTGTCCAGTGGTTAAGCACTCTTGACACTTTTCCAGAAAATCTAAGTTCAGTTGCCAGTATCTATCCATACAGGGTGCCACACCATGCCTGAAAATCCAGCTCCAGATAATCTCAATTCCTCTTAAAGTCTCTTCAAGCACCCAATACAAAAGTGGCATACAATCTCAAGTGGCACACACACACACACACACACACACACACACACACACACTAATTTTCAAAAATTTAACATTATTTTTAAAGATTACTCAAGGGAAAATGCAATGGTTCAGATATAAGTGACAGCAAATCAATGACTTGTATGGACAGAAAATTACAAGTGGTTGAGAAGGAATAGATAAGCCTTAAAATATATTAGACAAAAAAGTGTAACGAAATGAGAAGTCACTGTTTTGAGCACATAACTAGAGAGATGGACACATGTTAGATTCAAATAATGGAAAAGGCAAGTTGCCTTGTGGATGCTCATGCATGGAATTCAGAAAAAGGGGGAGGTAGAGACAGAACAACAGTTACATGGATAAATTCAGATAAAGATGTAGGTGACAGTGATAGCCAGATAAATGTAGATATAGATATACAAAAAATATGACAAATTTCATACATATATGTAGACACACAAGCATGTGTACATTATATGTACTTAGATAAATATGAGATATTATAAAGGAGTTGAATTATATAATCATAAAACAAAACAAAAGAACCCAGATAATAACATTTATTGTCATGAAGAAAAGACAACCTTTGAAATTTTAATTTAACTCTTTATGTTATGAGAATTTCATTAGTCAATATTGTATTTAAATTCATGACCTTATATCTATTTTATTGGTCATATATGATATATGTGTATATATTCTATACATATGTATACTCTTTTATTATTGGTTAAATGTATATGTGCTTAGGGTGGAGCACTTGTGATTAGATACATGGGAGTTTGTCCCACACGATATCTCAAAAATATGGTCATTTCAACATGACCTGCATAGTGACAACCCCAGCTGAGATGCTCCCTTAGGCTGAAGCTAAGGAAGCAAGCAAGGCTGCAGCAGAGGATCCACACTAGGCATGTACTACTGGAAAGCCAAATGGAGGAGTATTGAGGAAATCATTGCGTTTGAAAGATGTGGACAATGCAAAAATAAAATACATTAAGTTAAACTGGAAGAACAGGTCTTTTGGCTAAGATCAAGTGTAGAATCTGTTCTTATCAGTTTATTGTATCCAACTATTAACGTTTTCTTTTCTGTCTCGCTATTCTTATTTGGAAGGTTTGCTTGTTTGAGTGGAAGTGAACTGCCCCAATTAAAATGGTGATACATTTTTTTTTTAAATAAACTACTGTAACAGAATATGTCTCGGAGTTGCAAAAGTTTTTCCATTGAAAAAAATCTGAATTTAAGGGGATCATGTTACATGCTGGGGGTAGAAATCAGAGTCAGCAAAGCTTGCAAAACCAGATTTTTTTTTAGCTCTTTGATAGGAGAAACACTTTTTGTACTTATTTTTTTAAATTTTATAATTAATTTAATTTTACATATCAGCATATATTCCCTTGTCCTCCCTCCTCCCATCCCCCTCCTCTCCTTGTATTCCACCCCACCCCCCCCCCCATTCCCATCTCCTCCAGGGCAAGGAAACCCCTGGGGATTCAGCTCAGTCTCATAGATACTGTGTGGCAGGTCCAGTCGCCACTTCCCTTTACCCAGGCAAAGCAAAGTGTCCCAACATAGGCCCCAGGCTCCAAAAAGCCAGCCCATGCACCAAGTACAGGTCCCGGTCCCACTGCCTGGGGGCCTCCTAAGTTCAATTCATCAACTGTCTCACTTATCCATAGGGCCTGGTCCAATTCCATGGGGGCTCCTCAGCTATTGTTTCATAGATCATGTGTTTCCACTAGTTTGGTTATTTGTCCCTATGCTTTTTCCAACCATGCTCTCAATATCTCTTGCTCATATAATCCTCCTATCTCTCACTGGTCTCCCAGAACTGCACCTGGGGCATAGGTTTGGATTTCTGCATCTACTTCCATCAGATAGATGAGAGTTCTATCATTACAGTTAGGGTGTTTGGCCATCCAGTCACCAGAGTAGGTCAGTTCATGCACTCTCTCCACCATTTCCAGTAATCTATTGTGGAGTTGTCTTTGTGGATTTCTGGGGATCTCTCTAGCACTTTGCTGCTTCCTATTCCCATGGGGTCTTCATGTATCATGGTATCTCTTTCATTGTTTTCCTTCTTTGTTCCTGATCCAGCTGAGAACTCCTGCTCCCCTAAGCTCTCTTTCCCCCAACCCTTGTCCTTCACCCCCTGCCCATAGTGTTCGATCTCGACAAGGTTGCTCATCTAGATCTCATCCTTTTGTCTGTTGCTGGGCAATTCCTGTGTCTTTCTCAGGGTCCTCTTTACTAGGTAGCCTCACTGAAGTTGTGAGTTGCAGTCTGGTTATCCTTTGCTTTACATCAAGTATCCACTTATGAGTGAGTACATACATATACCCAAGGAATGTTCAATCATACCAGAAGGGCACTATGTTTGTAGCAGCATTGTTTGTAATAGCCAGAACCTTGACACAACCTAGATGCCCTTCAACTGAAGAATGGATAAATAAAATGTGGTACATATACACAATAGATTACTACTCAGCAGAGAAAAACAATGACTATATGTCTGATATTAGACCTTTATGATATGAGATTTTTTTTGTTTTATTTAACTAATTGTTTCCACTATGTACATTTCTGATATGAGACCATTATCAGCTGTGACTTTTTGTTCTATTCATCTGATTTCTTGTGTTTAATAAGTATATTTTGGATATCGGTTCTTTACTGTGGAGAAATTTTGTTTTTTCTAATTACTTTGTTCCATTTGTATATTTTAGATTTTACAATTTTAACAGATGAGAATTTTTGTTTTATTTATCTAATTATGTTCAATATTTAAATGTGGGGTATTAGACCTTTATCTGATGAGAATTTTTGTTTTATATATCTGTTTTATTCCATTCAATATGTATAATTTTTATATTAGACCTACCAGTGAGAATCTTGTAGTTTCTAATTTTTTGATATCAGAGTATATATATTTTGCATATTAGAACTTTATCAGTTGACAATTTGTTTTATTACCTCATATATTGTTTTTAATATGTATATTTTGTATATTAGACATTTTTCTTTACTTCTTTTATTATTGTGTGTTTTAATTTTATTCATCAGTCTTGGGTCCCCTGTCCTCCCCCCTCCAGCCCCAACCCCTACCTTCCCCCCAGCCCCTCCCCTCCATTCCCATGTCCTACAGGACCAAGACACCCCTGGGAATTCATTTAAACCTGGTGGATTCGGTACAGGCAGGTCCTGTCCCCTCCTTGCAGGCTGAGCATGTGTCCCTGTGTAAGCCCAAGGTTCCAAACAGCTAGCTCATGCACTAAGGACAGGTCCTGGTCCCATAGTCTGGGTGCCTCCCAAACAGATCAAGCTATTAAATTGTCTCACTTATCCAGAGGGCCTGATCTAGCTGGGGGCTCCAGAGCTGTTGGTTCATAATTCATGTGCTTTCTTTCGATTGGCTATTTGTCCCTGTGCTTTTTACAATCTTGTATTCAACAATTCAGGCTCTTGCAGTCCCTCCTCTTTCTAGATAGTTGGATACCTGGAGTTCCACCTGTGACCTGGCTAAGGATCTCTGCATCCACTTCCACCAGTTATTGGATGAGAGTTCCATGACAACTATTAGGGTATTTATTAATCTGATCACCAGACTAGGTCAGATCAGGCTTTCTATCAACCATTGCCAGCAGTCTACAGAGGATATATCATTGTGGATTTCTGTGGACCTCTCCAGCACTCTGCCTATTCCTGTTCTCATGTGGTCTTCATTTATCATGGTCTGTTATTCCTAGTTCTCCCTTTCTGTTCTTGATCCAGCTAGGATCTCCTGCTCCCCTAAGCTTTCTTTCCCTCAAATCTTGCCCTTCATTACTCCCAATGTCATCCAGGTTGTTCATGTGGATCTCATCCATTTCTCTGTCATTGGGTGATCACTGGGTCTTTCCAAGTGTCCCGTTTTCTAGGTAGCCTCCCTGGAGTTGTGTAGCAGTCTAGTCACCTTTATTTTACATCTAATATCCTCCTATGAGTGAGTACATACCATGTTTGTACTTCTGAGTCTGGGTTACCTCACTGAGGATGATTTTTCTAGATCCATCCATTTGCCTGCAAACCTCATGATGTCATTACTTTTCTCTGTTGAATAGTACTCCATTGTGTATATGTACCATATTTTCTTTATCCATTCTTCAGTTGAAGGGCATCTAGGTTGTTTCCAGGTTCTGGCTATTACAAACAATGCTGATATGAACGTAGCTGAACAAATACCCTTGTGGTATGATTGAGCATTCCTTGGGTATATGTCCAAGAGTGCTATAGCTGGGTCTTGGGGGAGATGGATTCCCAATTTTCTAAGGAAGCACCATATTGATTTCCAAAGTGGCTGTACAAACTTGCATTCCCACCAGCACTGAGGAGAGTTCCCCTTGCTCCACAACCAATCAAAATGACTCTGAGATACCACCTTAAACCTGTCAGAATGGTTAAGATAAAAAATACAGAACATAGCTTATGCTGGAGAGGTTGTGTATATTAGAATTTTATCAGATGAGAATTTGTGTTTTATTTATCTGAATTCTTGGGTTCAACATGTATATTTTATATATTATATCTTTAGTATTTGAGAATAATATTTTTTTATTTAACTGATACCTTTGTTTAATATATATATATATATATATATTGGATATCACAGATTTATCATTTCAAAATTTTGTTTTATTCAATTTCTTGTTTACAGTAAGTATATTTTGGATTTAGACCTTTATCAGGTGAGAATTTTAGTTTTATTTTTCTGATTTTGGGGGTTCAGTATGCATGTTTTGAATATTTCAATTTATCAGATGAAAATTTTTGTTTCATGTAATTTCTTCTGTTCAGTATGTTTATTTTTGATATTAGACCTTTGTTACTTCAGAAATTTTGTTTCATTTTTCTGATTTCTTCTGCTTAATATGTATATTTAGGATATTAGACTTTTATTATATGAGAAAATTTTGTTTTATTTTTCTGATTTCTTGTGTTCAAGATACATATTTTTATTTAACCTCTATCAGATGAGAATTTTGTATTATTTATCTGATTTCTAGTGCTTAGTGTGTATTTTGAATATAGTCCTTTATCGGGAGAGAACTATATTTTTAATTTTATTTCTTGTGTTCAATAAGTATGTTTTAGATTTTTCTCCTTTATCACATGAGAGTTTTCTTCTCTTTTTCTGATTTCTTGAGTTTGATGTGTATATTTTGGATATTAGACTAAGTTGACTATTTTTATTTATTTAATTTCTTGCCTTTAATAATTATATTTTTTTATATTTGACCTTATCGCATGAGGATTTTGTTTTCTTTTTCTGATTTCTCAGGTTCAATATGTATGTTTTGGATATGAGACCTACTTTAGGTGAGAATTATTGTTTATCTAATTTTGTATATACAATAACAATATTTTTAATATTTGACCTTGATCACGTGAGAATTTTTGGTTTTTTGATCACTTGTGTTTAGTCTGTATATTTTGGATGTTAGAACATTATATGATGAGAATTTTTGGTATTACAACTTTATCAGAAGAAAAATTTTTGTTTTTTTTCATATTTGTTGGGATCAATGTTTATATTTTGCATATGAGACATTTGGCTGAAGATAACTTTTGTTTTATTTTACTTCTTGTTTTCAGTATGCATATTTTTACAATTGGACCTTTATGAAATGAGAATTTTTTTTATTTATCTGATTTCTTGTGTTCCATATGTATATTCTGGATATTAGAGCTTTATCAGATGCGAAATTTCCTTTAATTTTCTGATTTTGTGTGTTCAATATGTATATTTTTCATATTAGACCATTATTAGCTGTGAGAATTTTTGTTTTATTCATTTTCTTGTGTTAAATATGTATATTTTGGTTATTAGACCTTTATCATATGAAAATTTTTGTTTTGTTTTTCTGATTTCTTAGTATCAAAGTGTATATTTTGGATATTTGACCTTTATTGCTCTAATTATTGTTTTATTTATTTCTAGTGTTCCATAGAGGTATATTTGGATATTAGACCTTTATCACATGAGATTTTTGTTTTATTTATCTAATTATGTTCAAAATGTATATTTTGGATATTAGATCTTCATCAAATGAGAATTTTTGATTTTTCTATTTTTTTTTGTTTGTTTTTTGATATAGGGTTTCTCTGTATAGCTTTGCGCCTTTCCTGGAACTCAGTTTGTAGAACAGGTTGGCCTCAAATTCACAGAGATCTGCCTGGCTCTGCCTCCTGAGAGCCTGGCTGTTATATCTAATATTATATGTTCAGTTCAATATTTTGGATATTTAACATTTATCACCAGAGATTGTTTTGTTTTTCTGATTACTTTTGTGCAGTGTGTATATTTTTGATTTTAGAACTTTTTCAGATGAAAATTTTTGTTTTATTTATCACTGTACTTCAACCACACTGGCTAACTTTGGTACTTCCCAGATGCTCTGTGTGTCCCAGGTTGTCAGTGATGTGACTTGTTGAGTCTGGTGACGGTGTTCTGCCCTTACATGTCTTCTCCATTAATAGTTATATGGTTAGAGTAACCTGCCAAGGTATTTGGGGAACCTCTAAATGACAGGGGTGATTGTGAACTATGGCAATTTTCTCCTGACTCTTAAGCCCACAGGCTTGTGGACTCAGCATCCAAGCTGAATTCTGAGACTGCAGCTGTGAATAAGACTGAAGAGGCTGTCTCCTTCATTACTTTGAGCGTTGCTATGAAGGCAGGAAGAATGAGTTAGCTGAGATGAATACTTCCTTCAAATAGAGAAGACAGCTGAGTTTTCCCAGAGGGGGCATCTGAAGCATGGGACAAAATAATTTGGGCTGCCACTGAGTCATTCGTAAATAAGCTTTCTCAAACATTTGATTAGGATTCAGGGTGGTCTGTCCATCCTCTTTGCCTTGTCATGCTGCAAGTTAATTTGTGTTCATCTACCCACAAGGAGCAACAGGGAGCCACCATCCCACCAAACCTTCCTCACCAAGATGCAGATGAAGCAGAAGGTGCAGAGACTGACCAGTAAGCTACAGCAAATGACCAATGAAAAAAATTAGCAGTGAGATTGCTCAATCTTTATCACAGAAGAGAGCACGAAGAATAGGTATTTATTCTTTCAAACCCTGTGGTTTCAATCTCAGGTGCACTCTGTCATCATTTTTATATAAGGTCTGTGTTTATGGTAGGCTGCATCTTCAGGGTATGCCTTTGACCAAAACTATGTCTCTGAATTCTTCCCAAAAACACAACCTCAAATGTGGGCAGGAATGACATGAGGATAAAGACTATTCTGCTCCCTCTAAAAAGAAACAAAAACAGAGCCTGTGGCATGAATAAAGAATGTATGGTACATATACACATTGGAGTACTACTCAGCAGAGAAAAACAATGACATCATGAGGTTTGCAGGCAAATGGATGGAATTAGAAAAAACATCCTGAGTGAAGTAATCCAGACTCAAAAGACAAACATGTTTTTCAAATTTCTTGTGTTCCATATGTATATTTTAGATATTAGACCCTTATCAGGTGAGAATTTTGGTTTTATTTTTCTGATTTCTTGTGTTCAATTAATATGTTTTGGATATTAGAACCTTATCCGAGGAGCATTTTGGTGTTATTTAATTTATTGTGTTCAATATCTATATATCTGATATTAGACCTTTAGCAGATGAGATTTTTTTTCTTTATTTAACTAATTATATCCAATATGTATATTTTGGATATGAGACCATTATCAGATGTGAGATTTTATTCTATTTATCTGATTTCTTGTGTTTAATAAGTATATTTTTGATATTGGACCTTTACTGAGGGGAAATTTTGTTTTTTCTAATTTCTGTGTTCCATGTGTATATTTTAGAAGTTAGAATTTTATCAGATGAGAATTTTTGTTTTATTTATCTAATTATGTTCAATATTTCAATTTGGGGTGTTAGACCTTTATCTGATTAGATTTTTTGTATTATATCTCTGATTTATTCCATTCGATATGTATAATTTGTATCTTAGGCCTACCAGTGAGAATTTTGTTGTTTCTATTTTTTGATATTAGTATATATATTTTGGATATTAGAACTTTATCAGTTGACAGTTTTTGTTTTATGTACCTGATACCTTGTTCTTAATGTTTGTGTTTTGTATATTGGACATTTTATCAGATGAGAATCTGTGTTTTATTTATCTGATTTCTTGGGTTCAACATGTATATTTTGTATATTACTACTTCAGCATTTGAGAATTTTTGTTTTATTTATCTGATTTCTGTTGTTTCATATGTATATTTTGCATATCACAGATTTATCATTTGAAAATTTTTGTTTCATTTAATTTCTTGTGTTCAATAAGTATATTTTGGATATTAGACCTTATCAGGTGAGAATTTTCATTTTATTTCTATTTATTCCTGTGTTCAGTATGGATATTTTTAAAGTTAGACCTTTATCAGTTCAGAATTTTTGTTTTATTTATCTGATTTCTTGGGATCTATGTGTATGTTGTATGTCAGACCTTTATGAGATGTGAATTTTTTTATACTATTTCTTCTGTTAAATCTGTATATTTTTCATATTTGCATTTATCAGATGAGAATTTTTGTTTTGTCTTTTTTGGTTTCTTGTGTTTAATATGTATATTTTGTTAATTAGACTTTTATCATGTGAGAATTTTTGTTTTATTTATTGGATTTCTATTGTTTATTAGATGTAATTTGTATATGAGAAAATTTACATGTGAAATTTTTTATTATAATTTATTGTGTTCACGAAAAATATTTTGGATATTAGACCTTTATCAGGTGACAATTTTTGTTTTATATATCTTGTATTCAATATATATTTTGGATATTAGAAATTTAATGGTGTGAATTTTTGTCTTTTTTTGAGCTAAGTATTGAACCCAGCGCCTTGTGCTTGCTAGACAAGCACTCCACCCTTGATCTAAATCCCTAACTCAATGAATTTTTGTCTTATATAATTTCTTGTGTTCAATAAGTATGTTTTTGATATTAAGTATATTTTTTATATTAGACAATTATCTGATAAGAATTTTGTTTTATTTCCATGATATGTTCTGTTCAGTGTGTATATTTTGGATATTAGAACTTAAGCAGATGATAATGTTTGTTTTGTTTAATTTCTAGTGTTCAATATGCATGTTTTGGATATTAGACCTACTGGTGAGAATTTTGTTTTTTCTTATTTCCTAAATTCAGTATGTATATTTTGATACAGACCTTTATCTGATGAGCATTTTTGTTCTCTATATATGATTTCTTTTGTTCAGTTGCATATTTTTGATATTAGTTTTTTGGAGGGGAAGAGATGGGAATCAGACCCATGGCCTTCTGATTGCTATGCAAGTGCTCTACCACTGAGCTAAATTCCCAACCCCAAATATTTCCTTTTTTTTTTTTTTTTTTTTTGGTTTTTGAGACAGAGTTTCTCAGTAGCTTTGGAGCCTGTCCTGGACTAGCTCTGTAGTCCAGGCTGGCCTTGAACTCACAGAGATCCAGCTGTCTCTGCCTCCAGAGTGCTGGGATTAAAAGCATGTGCCAACACTGCCTGGTGAATATTTGTTATTTATAAGGTGAGAATTTTAATTTAATTAATTTCTTGTATTCAATATTTATATTTTGGATATAAGAATTTTATCAGATGAGATTTTTTTCTAATTATGTTCAATATGGATATTTTTGATAGATCTGTATCAGTTCAAAATTTTTGTTTTATTAAATTTCTGGTGTTCAATAGTATATTTTTCATATTTGATCTTTATCACAAGAGAATTTTGTTTTGTTTTTCTGATTTCTTGTGTTCTCTCTATATATTTTGAATATTGGACCTTTATCAGGTAAGAAATTTTGTTTAATTTATCTGATTTCTTGTTTTCAATAGGTGTATTTGGGACATTAATCCTTTATCATGTGAAATTTTGTTTTATTTAATTTCTTGTGTACAGTATTTATATTTTGTATATTAGACCTCTATGAGATGAGAAATATTGTTTCATTTATCTGAATTTTAGTGTTCAATATGTATATTTTGGATATTAGAACTTTATCAGATGAGAATTTTCAATTTATTTACATGATTTTTTGTGGTCAATGTGTATACTTTGATATTAGACATTTATCAGATGAGAAATATTGTTTTGTTTATCTAATTTCTTGTGTTCAGTATTTATATTTGAGATATTAGAATTATAATTTTTCATATGAGAATAGACATATTTTTGACATTAGACCTTAATGAGATTAGAATTTTTCTTATATTTATGTGATTTCATGTATTCAATATGTATATTTTAGATGTTAGTCTTTTGTTAGGAGAGAATTCCTGTTGTTTTTTTTTTTTATTTCTTGTATTCACTATGTATGTTTTCAATTAGACATTTATCAGAGGAGAATTTTTGTTTTATTTATGAAATAATGTCAATATGTATATTTTAAATATAAATTTGTGTTTTACGTAGTTGATTTTTTGTTTTCTCTATGTATATTTTGTATATTAGCCCTTTAACAGATGAGAATTTTTGTTTATTGTTCTGATTTCTTCTGTTCAACATGGATATCTGATTTCTTGTTTTCAATAGGCATATTTTTTTTTATAATAGACCTTAATCAGAACAGAATTTTTGTTTTGTTTTATTTCTTTTGTTCAATAAGTATATTTTTCTTATTATACCTTTATCACATGAGAATTTTGTTTTGTTTTTCTGATTTCTTGTTTTCTATATGTATATCTTCAATGTTAGATCTTTATTAGGTGAGAATTTTGTTTTATTGATCTGATTTCTTGTGTCCTTATGTATATTTTGCATACTTCACCTTCATAAGATGAGAATTTTCATTTGTTTATATGATCTCTTGTGTTCAGTATGTATATTTGATATTTAGACCTTTATCTGAAATGAATTTTAGTTTTATTTATCTAGTTGTGTTCCATATGCATATTTTTAATATTAGACATTTATCAGATGAGAACTGATCTTTTCTTTAATATCTTGTGTCCAGTATGTTTATTTTGCATATTGGAGTTTTTCTCCCTTTAATTTCAAGTTGTCTGTTGACTTGCTGTAAATTGCCTTTATTATGTTTAGGTATTTTCTTTGTATTCCTTCTTTCTCCAAGACCGTGAGGGTATCATGGAGGGGTGTTGGATTTCTTCAAAGGCTTTTTCAGAATCTAATGGGAATATCATGTATTTCTTTTCTTCAGTTTGTTTATATAATGGATTAGACTCACAGATTTTAGTATGTTGAACCATGACTGCATTTCTTGGATGAAGCCTACTTGATTGTGTTGGATGATATTTTGATGTGTTCGTGAATTTTGTTTACCAGTATTTCATTTAGTATATATCTATCTATGTTCATGAGGGTTGTTTGTTCTGTAATTATGTATCTTTTTTGTATCTTTGTTTGATTTGGGTAACTAAAGCCTCATAAAGCAATTTGGCAATATTCCTTCTGTTTCTATTGTGTGGAACAATTTGAAGTATATCAGTATAAGCTCTTCTTTGAAATTCTGGTAGAATCCTATGCTGAAAGCATCTGGCCCTGGGCTTTTATTGGTTGACAAACTTTAAATGACTGCTTCTATTTCCTTAGGGTTTATAGGTCTATTTAAATTGTTTATCTGGTCTTGATTTAGTTTGTGTTTTTGGTACCTATTTGGAAAATTCTCCACTGCTCTTATTTTATAATTTAATTTAATTTTATATATCAGCCATGGATTCTCCTGTCCTTCCCAATCCCTCTCTGCCTTTACTCCCAGCCAACCTGCCATTCCCGTCTACTCCAGGGCAAAGACTCAACTGGCTATTGAGCTCAACCAGGTAGATTCAGTCCTGGTAGGTCCAGTCCCCTACTCCCAGGCTGAGCAAAGTGTCCCTGCATAAGCCCCAGGTTCCAAACAGCCAGCCCATGCACTAAGGACAGATCCCTGTCCCACTGCCTGGGTTCTTCCCAAACAGTTCAAACTAATCAACTGTGACACTTATACAGAGGGCCTGATCTAGTTTGGGACTCCTCAGCTTTTGGTTCATAGTTCATGTGTTTCCATGAGTTTGGCTATTTTTCCCTGTGCTTTTTTCAATCTTGGTCTCAAAAATTTTTGCTCATATAATCTCTCCCCTTTCTCTCCAATTGGACTCCTAGAGCTCCACCTGTGGCTTGCCCAAAGATCTTTGCATCCACCTCCCTCAGATATTGGATGAGATTTCTAGCATGACAGTTAGGGTGTTTGCCCATCTGATCACCAGACTAGGTCAGTTTAGGCTTTCTCTCTATCATTGCCAGTAGTCTACAGTGGCAATATCTTTGTGGATTTCTGTGGACCTCTCTAGCACTTTGCTTCTCCCAATTCTCATGTGATCTACATTTATCATGGTCTGTTATTCCTTGTTCTCCCTCTCTGTTCTTGATCCTGCAGGGATCTCCTGCTCCCCTGAGCTCTCTTTCTTTTGAAACTTGCCCTTCATTACCCCCACTCAAGTCCAGGTTTTTCATGTAGATCTCATCCATTTCTCTGTCATTGGGCAATCCCTGTGTCTTTCTTAGGGTCCTGTTATCTAGATAGCCTCCCAGGAGTGGTGTAGCAATCTAGTCATCTTTGATTTACATCTAGTATCCTACTATGAGTGAGTAGATACCATGTTTGTCTTTCTGAGCCTGGGTTACCTCACTCAGGATAATTTTTTCTTTATCCATCCATTTGCCTGCAAACCTCATGATGTCATTATTTTTCTCTGCTGAGTACTACTCCATTGTGTATATGTACCACATTTTCTTTATCCATTCTTCTTAAGGAGATGGAACCTGAGAAGAAGCAATATGTATATTCCATCCTTAACTCCTGTCCTCGGCTTTGCAGACATGGAAGTATAACTTCCTTCTGACAGGGTGTGGGTGGGGGTTTGAGCAAATAGATAAATATAAAATCCAGCTGTACATTCATCTCTGTGTCCCAGTAGATCAGCCAATGTGATGAGCATATTGTTTTACATCATATATATGTTGTACTTTTATGTTCAGAGATATTTTGTGAGTATGTTCATGTGTGTGCTTGTGTGTAAAGGAGGGAGAGGGGATTTATTTGTATAATAATCATGTCCATGCCTAGGAAATCAGCTTCAATATCATTCTTAATTACATGACACTTGTCATCCATATTTTATAAAAAATTATGATTTGTCTGTCATTTCAGTGAAACTCTCTGCACCTCATCTTTTCCTGATTATAAAATGAAACAAATGTGCAAACATGCCTTTTGTGATCCCATCAATACATATATGGCTCAGGGAGGATAGTGTAAGGAGGCCCCAGAATTTTAAGAAGACAAATCATTTTGGATGAACTTAATGTAACAATACATATCTTTCAATAACAGTGTTGGACATTGACACTCTCATTTGCCTAATAAATTGAGAAAAAACAAAAATTTTAATGTAGAAATGAGCAACCACCATCCATGGTCCTTCCAACACATACACAACTTGTGTTTAACTCCTCGTAGTAAAATGACTCACGAGTTAGAGTGGCTGGATTACTTAGGTAATTGTAACAAGAAGCAGTCTAAGACATCCTGTTATATTGGAATGACTGAATTCATCATTACAGATTTAATAACTTAAATAAATGTTGGAAAAAAATGTATTTAATAAGGGTAAGGAAAAATGTCTTGTGTAAGAATCGTATATTTTATCTAAAAATGCAGTTGTTAAAAGTTATTCTCTGGGGAAATACTAGTAATAATACATGTCATTGTGCCCTCCTGGGTCTCATCCTGGTTCTGTGTCCAGCCTCTTTTGGCTGACCAGGTGTTTGCAGAGATTTATCCTTAACCAGAAGCTGAAGGAGATAGTTCTATCTTCTTCTAACCCTAACAAGGCTGACAGGAAGGTTTCAGTTAGAGATTAATTATAATCTCCAGTGTCCTTGATTATTTTTGCTCTTCATCATTATTTCATACTTGTATTAATCAAGGTCTTGCATGGCATCACTAATTCATACTTGTATTATAAGGTTTTCATATGACATCATTAAGTTATACTTATATTCATCAATGTTTTGCATGATGTCATGTTGCTTCCAGTAGAAGGACAAAGACCATCTCTTCACAGTTCTTTGACTTTATAGTCATTGATTCTATTTTCCCATTTCTTTGCTCTGGTGAGGAAACAATCCAGCAATTCACATTCCTGGACCTATGGTCCCAGATGTCATGTGGCTCCATATGTACACTCATCACAACTCAGGTGTTTGGAAAAATCAGACAGTAGAGAACATGGACAGAGGAGATAAAAATGATGTTTCACATGAAATATGTTTCTAGTTCATTGAAAAGGTAAAAAAAATCATGGAGATAATTTTGGGATTTAATTTTTTCTGTTCAAAATACACAACAGATGATGGTTATATTTATGGTTCCTTGCCCATGCTTATAATGACCAAGATTTGTAACATATATCTATATGGCAATTGAAACTGCCACAGAGACCATCATCCTTAATCACATGTTTTAATAATCACATATTGAGTTTTGAAAATAAAAGTCATTCAGTTCACAAAATGATGTCATGCACATCCTTAATTAATACATCATTCTTAGAATGCAAAAAGTAATATCCAAAAAAACTGTTTCATGTAGAGACTTTCATATAAAGCATTTATGTTTAAATAGATTAATTCCTTCTTCCTGTCTCATAAAGTCTATGACAAGTTAAGAAAGTAGTTTTTTAATTCAGTAGTACCACTCATTAAAACAGCACCTGTGGTGAAAGTTAGGAGTGATAATGTTAGACACCAAATAACTTTGTCATCAACATTCATGTTGTTTATTTTAGATATAATTAGCACACTAATTCACATAGGCACTGTGTTAAAAATGTCCCGCTTCTTGTTTTTATAACTATTTTGCGTATAAATTGACAATTTGGTTATTGCACTTTTTGTTTCTCTAAATTTTCTTATGAGAACATACCACAACTTTAAGGGTATATTGTACAAACACAGAAAAAAAAGGATATGTTCACATTATGTATAATATTCTTCCATCAACAGTAGAAAAATCTCTAGAAATACTTTCTATATTTATAGAAAATTCATTATTTGTACAATATTTTTATATATTTACACAATATATCTTGATTATAGTTTACATGAACAATCTTCTTCCCAGTTTTCCCCTAACTCCCCATCCCTCTGCATTAATTTCCCTAGGAAAGACACAGGGATCACCCAATGACAGAGAAATGGATGTGATCTACATGAACAACCTGGACGACAGTGGGAGTAATGAAGTGCAAGGTTTGAAGGAAAGAAAGCTTAATGGAGCAGGAGATCCCAGCTGGATCAGGAACAGAAAGGGAGAAGAAGGAATAACAGACCATGATAAATGAAGACCACATGAGAACAGGAATAGGCAGAGTGCTGGAGAGGTCAAATAGCCAATCAAAAGAAAGCACATGAATTATGAACCAACAGCTCTGGAGCCCCCAGCTAGATCAGGCCCTCTGGATCATGTATGACTCATGCCATACTCTCTGTTTTTGTTTCTATTTAGAGAAAGCAGAATTGTCTTTGTCCTCATGTCATTCCTGTCCACATTTGAGGTTCTGCTTTTGGGAAGAATTCAGATGATTTTGTGCAAAGGCATACCCTGAAGATACATCCTGCCAGAAACACAGACCTTATATAAAATTAACTTATGATGACAGAGTGGGCCTGAGATTGAAACCACAGGGTTTGAAGGAAAGAGTAACTATTCTTCATGCTCTCCTCTGTGAAAAAGTTCAGGCAATCCCACTGATTATTACTTTCTGAGGTCATTTGCTATAGTTGACTGATCAGTCTCTGCACCTTCTGCTTCACCTGCATCTTAGTTAGGAAGTTTTGGTGGGATGGTGGCTCACTGTTGCTCCTTGTAGGTAGATGAACACAAATTAACTTGCAGTATGACAAGGCAGAGGATGGACAGACCACCCTGAGTCCCAGTCAAATGATTGAGAAAGCTTGTTTACAAATGACTCAGTGATACCCCAAATTATTTTGTCCCATGCTTCAGATGTCCCTCTGGGGAACTCAGCTCTCTCCTCTATTTTAAGGGAAGCAGTCATCTCAGCTACCTGGTTCTCGCTGCCATCATAGCACATGCTCCAAGTAACAAATGAGATAGTCTCTTTGTCTTATTCACAGTTCTAGCCTTAGAAATTCAACTTGGATGCAGAGTCCACAAGCCTGTGAGTTTACAAAACAGGAGAGAATTGCCATATTTCACAATCACCCCCATCATTTAGAGGTTTCACAAACATCTTAACAGGTTACTCTAATGATATAACTATTGATGAAGAAGACATATAAGGGCAGAATATGGTCACCAGACTCAACATGTCACCTCACTGACAACTCAGGACACACAAAGCAGCTGGAAAAAGAGAGATTCCTTCGTGCATGGAGCTAGCCTGTTGAATCCTTGGCTTAACAAAGGGCACATGCCTCAGCCTAGAAGGAGGGACAGGAACACTGCTGTACTGAATCCACCAGGTTAAATGAATCCCCGAGGGGTGTTTTGGTCCTGTAGGGACAATGGGAATGGAGGGAAGTGGGCTTAGGGACAGGAGGGTTGGGTGCGGGAGGAGGGAGGATTAGGGAAACCATGGCTGTGTATAAAATTAAAAACACAATAAATAATAAAATTTTTAAAAAAAGAATTAAACTGGCCCAGTGTCAATGTTAGCATTTGTGGAGATTCTGTCTACATTGTATAGAATTGTAGTCCTCAACCAGTGTCACCACCCCATGGAGTTTGCATATCCAGATATCTTGCACATCAATATTGAATTTGATTCTTTAACAGTCAAGTAAATTAAGTTAAGAGCAATGAAACAATTATGTTAGGGTCACCACACCATGAAGAACAATGTTAATATAATTAAAAGGTCAAGCATTGGAAAATTATAGAACAATCGGTCTGGAGTTGTAGTTTATAGCCATCCCAGCCATTGGCCGGAGTTCCAACCCCCCATTGAGGCTTCGGTAAATGGTCACGCCCAAGGCAATGGGTGGAAGAGAAGGGGAAGACCCAGATGAGAGGAGGTCCTCTCTTTTGTTCTGGTGAACCGGGCTCTGGAGGAGACTGATGCAGAGTTCTCCACGAGAACACCGAACCAAGACCGCGCATATCGTTTGCCAAGACCCTGCAACCTACCCCCTTCATTTGTTAGATCCCCACAAAATAAACCTCCCCTTTTAACTACAATGGAGTGGACTTAAAATTCAACCAAATATCTGGTGCTCACGTGGGGCAAATTCCCAGGCTCGGCGTGCACCAACTCCCTCCAGCCTCTCTCTCGGGCTGGGCTGGCACCTAAACCCTGCGCTGTCAAAGTTCCATTTTAACCAGGGGACACCTACACGTTGTCCATTCCCGTGAAAAAGGGAGCAGCTAGTTCGGTCTCAGTCCCTAGTTAGAGCCCTAACACCCGAGCGAAAACCCTGTGAGTGAGCGTTCCCACTCCTCCGAGGCCAGCTCCCCGCCATTTGGCTCCCTGCCTTCAGCGCCGCCGTGCCAAGGTCGCAAGCAGGCCTTGCTTTGGGGCTTATACCAACGCCTCCCTGCTGGCCTGAAAAAGTGCTACTGCACCCCCCAAAACCACAAAGAAAAGGTAAGCTTCTTTCAAGTGAAAGTACTTGATAATTTTACACCTAAACTGACTAAACAAATTTTGAAGTAATTCCTTGTAATATGGCTTGACAACAATGCCCTCACAAGCATTTTAAAAACCTTTTTGGCTGTAGATGAATGACATTTCCCTAGGAAATAAACGACCTCCTAAGAACATATCGGCCTGTACCATTTTTGACATTCATTGTAATAATTCACAAGTGTTCAAACACTGTTTAAAATAAGAACAAGATGAGTCAATTATTGGGATGATACAGGCTTTGAAAAGATAACAGTGATAGGCTTACAGAAACGATTCCTGTCCTAATGGAAATCTGCTGACCATGCGACTTACTAAAAAATCCTTCTTTCTGGATCTGCTAACCAGGAATTAACATGGTTTTTAAAAGATAGACAATGAAAGGTTACCATTAAAAAGATTCTCTCACTGGATCTGCTAACCAGGATTTACAGGTTTTAAAATTAGCACATGAAGGCTGTATCAGAAAAGCTTCTTTCTCTGGAATCTGCTAAACGAATTATAAAACAAGCGTTGTACCCAAATTTCTTTATGATTCGTAATAATATGAGTATTTAATGGATAGAACACTACTCCCAGAGTGAAGTTGAGCTACTCAGACACAATATATATAAGGAAGAAAGAATTATCAATTACTTGAATAAGGTTCATGAGCAGATAGAGACCAAGGATTTAGGGGGGGTCTCTCTCTGGTTCCGGGACCCTGGACGCTGAGGTAAAGCCGAACCAGAGTTTCCAGAAGAACACTGCCAGACTGCACTAGTACCTTTGCCAGATCCTGAACCTAACCCCTTCATTGTAAGTTACCCCCAAAATAACCTTTTAACTACGTGAGTGCCTTAATAATTTCACAATTATGGAGTATACAGTGGAACCATAAGGTCTATTCACTAATATGAATGGCAATGTGAAAGGATTTTTCCTGATATTCTTACTCTATAGGAACTCATGTTCTGTGTGGAAGACTCCAAGCTGTCTGGACACCTTTACTACCCCATTAACAGTAAACAACTTTGAGCTACTCAACAGAGAATACAAACACCCTCAACACACCATGGTGATAACACAGATTTTATCACACCTGACTTCAATGACTATATCACCTCTCCTATGAAGTACTTGTTCCTAGGGTGTGTCAGCTTCTTCCTCTAGCATAATTCTGCCTAGTTTGTTTCCATGTAGACTCTTTAACAGGAAATGTGCTTAACAAGTGTCCTTCTCAAGTCAGCATTTAAGTCTATAATTATCTTGTGACTAAGGAGATAGGAGATGCAGGAATTATGAAGAAAGTATGGCATCAAAAATTTCAATGAATTTTTACCTTGTGTACATAACATTTCAGTAGGAGATAAACATTAAACTTTCACACACCAGAAAAAAACTAAAGGATTCGTCAATCAACTGGAGAGAGATCTCTGGCTTGGAGAAGGGGTGTGCTGAAGGGCTTCCCTTGTATCCCAGCTGAGGCTCCTGCAAAGGTCAGCTTGACTTTCTAGTGTATTATGAGGAAACTTATTATCAGGGAAGCAATGTCAGTTCCCATGATATTGGCAGCTCTTCCCTGGATATTCTATTGTATTCTGGAGAGCCCTGGCATCCTCTGTGATGTCCCCTTTGCTGTGGCAACACCACCTGCCTGTGGGAAATTTATTCAATGTCTTCACCATTTACTGATGAACATGATGGCATACTGAAGAAACTAATTAAAAAAAGAATGGAGAGGGTAGAGAGATCATAGAGTAGCAGAAGAAAGCTGACCTTCAGCCTCAGAGTAAAACATCAAGAAAGAAAAGGATCAGAGAATTGTGTAATGATTCTTTGCAGGAAAATAGAAGCTTCCTGGAGGAAGTGGGCTTGAACTAAATCTTCCAGTAATGGGGCACAGAAAGTTGGAGTCTCTGGAACCAAAAGAGCTTCTCTGCTTGTTATGGCTCTTGAAAATCAAGGATCCCAGGACATTAATTGTCTTGCCTCAGAGGTTAGGAACTGGTAAGGCCAAAGCTTATTTGGAAACTATTGGCTTTCATTCCTTTTGGAGAATAGCATTGAGGAATGAACATGAGACCAACTTTAAAGAGGGAGGGATTAATGAGGTATGCTCCTTTCAAGGCAGGACATCATTGTACTTCAACCACACTGGCTAACTTCAGTGTAT
>NW_023412414.1:0-5148 GCF_903995425.1 Onychomys torridus
AGGGTGTTTTACACAAACATACTCCACACAGGAACATAAAGCATATAAAACATATGCAAGCACAGATTTTGCATTCGTTTATTGTAGTGGGTAGCTGTTGCAGTTTTGACCTGGAGGAACTACCCCAATGAGCCTTCCAGTAGCTCTTATGCTACCTATGACCTGTCACTGAGGTGGGGCTGAAATGAGAACCCTTAAGACCCGAGACCTGGATGTGCTGGCTCTCTTGGTTCCTGGTGATCCTGGATGCTGCATGGTAGTTCAAGCAGATTCTCCAGAGAACCCAGCTGGCCTGTACCTCACCTTTCCCAACCCCTTTACTAGCTGTAAGTCAACCCCTAACTAAACCTCCTTTTTGACTATGTGCAGTTGCCTTAATAAATCTTCCATTAGTTGACATTATTAATCAAACTATATTTATTTATTTTTTCAGTTTTATGGATCTACACCAGGGTTCAACGTATGCTATACAATCTAGCTTTATCTCTAAATCAATTTGTTAATTTGGAGATATGAATTCAACATTCACTAAATTTTCTATTTGTTCTCTCTCTCTCTCTCTCTCTCTCTCTCTCTCTCTCTCTCTCTCTCTCTCTTTCTGGGACAGGGTTTCTCTGTGTAGCTTTGTGCCTTACCTGGAACTCACTTGGTAGCCCAGGCTGGCCTTGAAATCACAGAGATCCGCCTGGCTCTGCCTCCCAAGTGCTGGGATTAAAGGCGTGCCACCACCGCCTGGCACTATTTGTTCTCCTACACACATAAATATTTTAGCTTTTTTGTGATGCATGGAAGAGAATAAGGGAAGTGTTATGGGTAAAATATCTAAACATGTGATAATTTAACACAATTGTTGCCACCAGGTCCTTTATTTCATGTCTCTGATCTTCACTATTAACTCCAGAATTCCCTGTATAGCAGGAAGGACATGCAATGGTTCTTCCTCAGCTCTTGTAAACTGAACCAGTCCTGACCCTGGAGCTCATTGCAGGGGACCCAGTCCCTGAATTCCCAGGTGTTCTCACCCAGTTATCAACACTGGACACAGACCACTCTCTATGGAGTTGAGGATCAGCTAGGTTTTTCTTGTTTGTGATTTAAGTGTTAATTTATGGAGAATTTGAAATGCTGAGTGTGTAAGTAGACATGAGTGAGAGGGATTATGGACGTGCATGACCCTTTTCCTGTATAGGATTCCATGTCTTTGCAGGTGTCCAGTATGAGGTGCAACAGGTGGAATCTTAGGCAGGGTTGGTACAGACTGGGGTTTCCTGCACTCTCACCTTCAGCTCTGCATTGACCTTAAGAATAGCTATTGGACAATCTCTTTTCCAGGCTCCGTGGAAAGGAGCTGGAGTGTGTCTAGGTGGTTACTGATGATAATAGTGAGAACCACCAAGAGTCTTTGAAGGGGCTGCTCACTGGCTCCTGAGAGAATTCCAACAATACTTTCCATCTCCACTTGAGACCTGAGGACACTGCTGTGTATGGCTGTATTAGAGGCACAGTGAGAGGACTTCCATGTAAGCCCAGACATAAACCTCTCCAATGATTTGCTCTCTGCTTTGTGTTCACATTTGAAGATGAGACCTCTCAGCTTCCTGCTCCTGCCACCATGTCTGCCCATGCAGAAGCCTCCTTATAGACCCACCTAGCACAAATGGACAAATAGAACCCAATTCATCTTTCTAATACACGGGTGGCTATTTCAAGGGCCCTCCTCTTGAGACTGATCCCACAACCAGCTAGGAACTCCTACATTCTCAGGGGATGAGAGCACATACAACCATTGGCACTACAGACTAGGCAAAAGACTTCTCTCCTTCCTGGGGTAATCGTAGACAAGGAACATATACTTAGGTTTTGGAGATTAAAGTAATAATGGCATGATTGCCAAAAATGTTAGCAAACACACCCAAACACGAGCATACAACATGTATGTGAACAAAAGTTTGTTATGTGTTTTTATTAATTCTTAAAGAATAATCTCTGATAGTATCAATCTTTATTTAATATTTGTATTTTATCCTGTCAATAATGAGGATAAATCTTGGGACCTTGTGAGGGTTACACTATCCCACTGTGCTATGTCCTCACTTGAGTTTTGTTTCATTAACTTATTTTATACTTTCACTATACATTGAACTTTATATAAAATCTCCTTAATATAAAATTGTAATTTAATTTCCAAACTACCTAAGAATTTATTTTACAATATCTGGTAAGATAGGCAATAAAGAGTGAGTGTGGCGTCAGGCAGTGATGGCACACACCTTTAATCCCAGCACTCCAGAGGCAGAGCCAGGTGGATCTCTGTGAGGCTGAGGCCAGCCTGGTCTGTAGAGCAAGATCCAGGACAAGCACCAAAACTGCACAGAGAAACCCTGTCTCAGAAAAAAAAAATAGGAGCGAGTGTGGAACAAGAGCACAACAAAACAAAATTAAAGCTGTTGGAAATTTATTACAAATACAAAATGAATAATATTTCAGTTAATTCATGCTCACTTTGCTGCTTCATTTTCTCTCAGACATTTGCATCATTAACTGCTGCTCCAAAGGTTTACACATCAGAGTATAAGACATGCAGGATGATATGAAAATATTGCCTTCCACTCCATGAAAACTCTGCAGTTCAGTTGAAAGACTTTAGCCCTGTCTTCCCATTCAGTGATCAGCATGGGGTTGGGGCTGCACTGGGTGTTCTTTGCTGTTCTTTAAAATGGTAGATAATACGGGATACTGAACATATGAGTAGACATGAGTGAGACAGACAATAGACATGTGTGAGTTTATTGATCAAGATCCTCTGTTTGTAGGTGTCCATTGTCTCTTCTGTTTCTCTGTTCAAGTAGATAATTCTAGTTCTGACCTCTGTGCACTAAACTCAGATCCCAGCCCCTCAACTTGAGCTAAAAGGATTGCTTACAGTGTGGTCTGGGCAGTGTCCTTCCTGTGTGCTTGTACTGTGGATTCTCAGCTCCTGATTTGGCTCCTTCTGTTATGAATCCACTCTCATATATTCAGAAGTTTCCTGGTTAATCTGCCTCCAAGACTCAAAGAGTGAGCAGTTTTAAATTGACAACAAAGACGTGAACTTTTCCATGTTGGTGATAATGTGAGCATCTGCCTCTGCCAATACTGGGGAAATATTTTGGAGGAAATGTTGTTTATCACATGGGAAATTCTGATAGTCACTTGCAAATAAAAGATTAGTTTTCCCAGAGGGAGTTTCACCGGGGGAAACTCTCAAGGATAGCTCCAGACCCAGTAGTAGATGGCCACACAAAACCAACTCATGGACATCTTTGGTTGCTCTTTGTCTCATAATGTTCAGTCCCAAAAAGCATAGTTTTTGTTTGTTTGTTTTTTTATACAGTTTCTTTGGATATATTATGGCTTCCAATTACATGTTTTCATAAGATTCCTGAGTGTTTGTCTCTCCATCTCTATGTGTTTTGGTGGCTCTTTGTTTGTTTGTTTGTTTGTTTTTCCTGTCCTATTCCTATTTGTTATTTTTTTTACTTGCCTTATATTCTTTTATCATTAATCCTTACATGACTTTTTGTTTTCTAATGAGACACAGAAAGGTTGTGGCACTGGATGTGAGGGGAGGAGAGGAGGAATTAGGAGAAGTTGGGAAAGGGAAACTGTGGGGCGTTTACCCACCAACCCCACAGCTGCCCAGACTTTTCTTGAGTGTGAGCAGCAGGAAATATTAGATAGGAGGATTTATAGTGTGGAGATAAACAGATAAAAAATAAAGGACAGCCTCAAGAGGGCCGGAACCTTTTCCAACGGCCCTGTCTCTGCCCCAGGGTATTTATAGAGACACCAAGGGGTGGAGCAAAAAACCTCCTCCCCCAGCACAGCCAAGTGTAGACCATTTCAGACACCTGCACTCAGGCCCGTGGCCCTAGTCATCCTCTATGCGGACCTGCTGGGTAAAGCCATGAGGAACCTGAAAATGGGCTCCCACAGGTTCCCCTTTCTTAATATATAAAAAAATAACATTATTAATAGCTTAGAGCAATCTCCATAGCTGTTATACCTCTCAGAATGGGAGTAGAGGATGACATAGATGGCATTTCTCTTTTGAATTAGGACCAAGGTGACTACAACAGTATTAGCTGCCTCAAGCCCTTTCTAAACAAAAAACTCTTAATGCAATCACAAACTTAAAGAATCCCTTAGCTTCATCATTACCATTAACAGGTTAACATAAGTATTGCTATACATAGTCACAATTCTCCAATCATACAACTCAAAGCAAACTTATAACAGAACCATTTGAATTAACATATATGCTGCTATATATAGTTAACAATATTCTCAGTCTTACAATTTTAACTCTTACTCATTTGAATTTTCTTGCTAACAGAGCATAGGAAAAACTTCTGATGTATTCACAAACTTAAATGTTTCCTTAACTCCACAAAACCAGGGTGCATTAACACCAATAGGTTAAACATAATTTCTGCAAACGCAATTCAACCTTGATTCACTCATAACTCCTCCTTTTCTTTATAATTTTTAAAACAAAGTATCAAACCAAGTTAGAAAAAAACCCAAACACATACAATTCCTACAAAAGCATATTGAAAAGCAATATTCTCAATCTAACTGTTAACACTTTGAAAACTTTTAGCAAAAAATCCAAAAGCAGTTCCTTAATAAAACCTTTACACTTTAAAAGTAGTCTCTTAATATACCCATTTGCATTTCTTACTAACAATACATGACATTAATCCAGTCAAACAAGAAAATATTTTTTAAATTAAATAGACTAAGGAATATTAATTCTCCCTTTTCTTTATAATTTTTTAAAGAAAAGTCTCAAGCCTAATTAGAAAACCCAAACTTTTCCATTTAAACAGTTCCATTTGCAACACCAAACCAGTTCCAAAAGTAATTCCATTTTTACATAAACAGTTCCATAAAACAATTCATGAATCACAAATGAATAATGCATATGCATACACAAAATTGCATTTTGAATCTAGGTATAAATAACCACTTTTAACACAACTCTACAAAACAGTTCCTATGTCATTATTATAAGTAAACTCAAAATTGTCCCATTGCAATGAAAACACTGTTGTTCATTTCATTTCTTATATCCCCAAATTCTGGTACTAGCCTTCCAAATATGAA
>NW_023412415.1:0-12261 GCF_903995425.1 Onychomys torridus
TGGCATGTCCACAGACCTCCTGAATAGCAGAAGGTTCCCAGGAAATAGGGTATCATTGAGTTACTAGTCTGGGGGACTTTAAAAGGAGTCAGGGCAGAAATTTGGAGAGAATGAGGAGCCGGTCAGTTCAGTTGGTCCCACCACAGGGGTCCAGGTGTCTCCTCTCTGTTTTAGTCATGTGGCGCCACAGCCTCTCAGCAGAGGTGCTCATTGAGGGGGAAACAAAGAAAGAGGTGCCAGAGCACTTTTAAGATTCCTGGCCTCCCTCAAGGACATTGTTGAAAGTGCTGCTTTGGGGTCCCTGACATGCCAGATCAGTTTTATCTTTTATTCTCCTCCTCAAAATGATCTTTCCGATCTGAGATGACTTGGTTATTCTTTGCTCAAAAACACTAGATGGCCTCCCTTTAGACTAAAACAGATGTCCAATTCTCACCATGACGCCCATGGACCAACATGACTCTCTTGTAAGACCCTCAGAAGAAATGACTTCTGTCCGATTTGCTTGCTGACATGTCTTAGGATCCAACAGTTCTGTGCCCAGGTGAATATTTGTTCCCTGGATGACATAAGGAATAGCTCGCTTCTCCATCCATTCCTACCTTTCCTCTCTTTATATCTCTGAAATGGCTCTCCCACTCACTCCTTCAGCTTCCTATATGCTTTCAGCCATTTACCATCTAGACCAAGAGGGTCTACTCCTCACCATTTTTTTCAGGGATATGCCTTTTGATTTAAGGTAGCTCTATTTGTAAAGGTAGCCTAGAGGGCTGGAGAGATGACTCTGAACTAACTGTAAGTACTTGACCTTTTCCACAAGACAGTCTCTCTCACACAGTTCATATGCACAGGGTAACGCTCAGTACAGGCCTCAGAAACAGTTGTCAAATGAACAGATGCCAAGGAATCTGCTCTAGGGTACCCTTGACCTTGACATCCTTGGGGATCCTGTCTGGCCTTTGTGTGGTTTAGGTCTGTAGTTATGATTTGAGGTTTACAGTTTGTCATGCTGAGGTGTAGGTACCAGGTGGGTGGCTAGCTGTGTCACTGGACCACCCTGACCTGTCCTTTGTCATGACAACTCTCTCATAGCTTTTGAGAAATGAGACATGCCGGGCAGTGGTGGTGCATGCCTTTAATCCCAGCACTCAGGAGGCAGAGCCTGGGGGATCTCTGTGAGTTCGAGGTCAGCCTGGTCTACAGAGCGAGATCCAGGAAAAGCGCAAAGCTACACAGAGGAACCTTGTCTTGCGAAAAAAAAAAAAGATCCATGTCGAGAATGAGACATGCCAAGGTGCCCAGCACAGCATTTGGGTGGGGGGTAAGTGCCCAGTAAGTGGCAGCTACTGAAAAGTTACCATCTTTTGGTCACACCAAACACAGAGTGCACAGAAGACAAGCGGTTTCTCCTCAGAATCCAGCCATGAGAAGAATGTGGTGGAGCTGAGATTACTCCAAGATCCCTCACCAGCCAAGTAGTATCTCCACCTACACAGTCTTTTTCCCAAATGGCCAGTCACACCCGTTGACGGCTTGAGGCCCTGTGAAGTGGGAATTGAGGGTATTACCTCAGGAACAGACTGGGCACTGTGTGAGTGCCTCACTGGGGAGAGTCCATTTTCCTGTTCCCTCTCTCAGAATCCTCGAGGTGTGATCCACTGAACACATTCCAGCATGGCCATATGTCTCCCGCCAGCTGTGAGCTGCTCCTTGAGACCCACGGCGGAGCACTAGATGCTGAGGCCAACTCTGGACACTTCTTTCTGCCTTTAATTATCCATAGTGAGTGAGACCCGGTCTCCCAGGTGTGTCCTTTCTGTAAGAGAGGAATTGCTCTCCTAATACAAGGTGTTGTTTTATCAACAATGTCACAACAATGACAGAGGCTCCCATCACCACGGCCAAGCTGGAGACCCCTCTCTCTCTGTTATTTTAGATATCTTGTGTGCAGCACCATTCCTCCTGAAGGAAAGATTATGTACTTTACACCAAACCTATAATTCTGGCCTAGACTGGCAAAACGCTATTAGCAGAACTGATGACTCTCTGAACTTCAGAACACTCTTCATCTCCTGTCCCTGGGCCAGCCTCTGCTGCTGCCAGGAGCCAGTGATGAAGTACTCTGTCCTGCTTTGATAGTATACAGTGTCTTCAGCATTCTACTATATTCTAGATGATAGCTGTCATCACCTCAAGGCTGCCTAGAGGGGCCACAGGCCACAGAACCTGACAACCCATCACTCTCAAGGACACAGCTTGGAAACTGGGGACACGGCTCATTTGGTAAAATTCCTGGGATGCAAGTGTGAGGAGCTGAGTTCCGATTCCCAGCACCCATGTAAAAAGATGGGTATGGTGGCCTGTGTTTGTGATCTCGGTATTGGGGCCTGGAGACTGGAGGAATCGTGGGCTTGATGGCTGGCTAGCTAGTCCCACTGAGTCAGTGAGTTTCAGGCCAGTGAGAGACTCTGTTCTCAAGAAATAAGAATGATTGAGGAAGACATTCAACACAGACCTCTGACCTCTATGTGAACACACAGATGGGCTTAACACCCCAAACAAACAAGTTGCTATATATTAAAAAAAAATCAGAAAAGAAAGAAGAAAACTGAGATTCTGCAGAACTGTAATGATATAGTTGAAAGTAAGTGAGCAGACTAGGAAAACTGGTCTGTCCGAAATGAGGGGCATTCAGACTTTGGTCACAGTTGGATCTGGCCTCACTTGTTAGAGATTCAGTGGACATACGGAGTCCCCCAGACTCCTTGTGGCCCACGGCTCCAGCAAATGAGATGGTACCCCAATAGGGTTGTAAGTTAAACAGTACCCTTGTGAGAGAACCAGTTTCACCAAAGCCTGGGGGCAGTAACAGCATTCTGGGAAAGGATGGTGGGTTTGGAACACAGCAGCCCCTTTCCCCCTTGTACAGACATGGCTTCTCTCTCCCTGGCTTTGTTAGTCACAGTCAACTATGTTCCAAAACGCTAAGGGGAAAATCCCTGAAATAAGCAACTCACAACTTTCAAAATGCATGCTGTTCTAAAGAGGGTGATAAGTCTCTTGATGTCCTACTCTGTCCCAGCCAGGGTTCGAAGCATCATTTTAACCAGTGTATCCATGCTGTCTGTGCTATCTGCCTGTTAAGTCACTTAGTAAATATTTCGTTGTTACACTGTCTATGACCATGTGACCTTTAATGGCCAGAAGCATCATTATTATGATGCTAGCAACCAAACATTGTAAGATGCTTCAATTTCTCAACTAAATAAGAAAAATAATGCTTGCAGAAGTGGCTGAGATGGGATAGTTATAAATTGAACCTCATTATAGATGTGTGTGTATGATATAGGAGACAGTATGATATAGACAAGATTTGATACAATTTCTAGTTCCACTGGGATCATACCTTAGAGCAGTGGCTCTCAACCTTCCTAATGCTGCGATCCTTTAACACAGTGCCTCATGTTGTGGTGATCCCAACCATAAAGTTATTTCATTGCTACTTCCTAACCGTAATTTTGCTACTGCTATTAATCGTAATATAAGTATCTGATATGTGACCCCCATGAAAGCGTCGTCTGACTCT
Source organism: Onychomys torridus (assembly GCF_903995425.1). Taxonomy (NCBI): domain Eukaryota; kingdom Metazoa; phylum Chordata; class Mammalia; order Rodentia; family Cricetidae; genus Onychomys; species Onychomys torridus. Next base: position 3,587 of record NW_023412415.1, read on the forward strand.
CCAATGTGTCATGACCCACAGGTTGGGAATTGCTGGGGTAGAGGGTAGGAGTAGGGGGCAACTGTACCTGCTGTCAACAGAACAAAGAATCCAAAGCCAAAGCCTTGAAGGAAGAGGATGTGATGGGGGACCTGGAGCAGAGCAGAGGGGAAGAGCTGGAGCAGAGCAGAGGGGAAGAGCTAGTCAAAGCTATTTGGCTTTGGAGTTGAACAGAGGTTGAACTCAAAGACTCTAGCAGGGCCCATAGGCATAGCTGTGCCCCAGGAAATGGCTCAATAAGCCTTGGTGAAAGTCCATTTGACTAGGACAAACAAGAGACGATGTCTTTGTAAGTCCTGGATGCATTGGAGGGTCCTGCAGTCTGTAGGTGTGCTCTTAGGCTGGGCCCTTGAGTCTAATAAGGGCAATTTATCAAGACGGGAGAAGTGTGTGGGTGACTATGCCCTGGGATTAACACCACTGGTAATGCTGTCACCTTTTTGCTATGGACTGAGTAATTATGTCCCCAAATGCTCTTGCTGATGCCTTACCCCTACAGTGGGGCTGAGCAGTTATGAAGGGTTAGTGCCCTGTAAAAGCCCCAGAAAGCTAGCTAGTTTCTCTCTCCATGTGGGCACAAAAGTACTGCCTATAAAGGAGCACCCCCAGCAGCCCCCAAACATCCCAGCAAACTTGATTTTAGACTTCCAGCCTCCAGAACATGAGAAATAAGTGTATATTGTTTACTAGGCACACAGCCAATGTTGCAGGCACCCTTTATCTTATGATGGGATAGTGTTTCCATAAAACACGAGAAATATCCTGAAGGGAAAATTTAGTTCATGTGTGTGTTTTAGGCAGGGCTTGCTAGAAGAACTGAGTTACTGGGGGTGCACACGGATATATTATCAAAGGAGATTTGTTGGCTCAACTTACATGACGGGGCTAGGTAATTCAACAATGGCCATCCCCTGGTAAGTGAGAAAAGCAGGTTTGCAATCCAGGAAGTTGGACACCTGAGCAGTCCCTGTTTGGTGCTTGTCTTAGAGTTTCTGTGGCTGTGAAGAGACACTGTGACCACGGCAACTCTTATAAAGGGAAACATTTAATTGGCGCTGGCTTATGGTTCAGAGGATCAGTCCATTGTCATCATGGGGGGGGGGCATGGCGGCGTGCTGGAAGACATGTGCTGGAGTGGGAGCTGAGAGTTCTACATCTGGATTGATAGGCAGCAGGAAGAGTGAGTGAGCCACTCTATCTGGCTTGAGCCTCTGAGACCTCAAAGCCCACCCCCATGGTGACACATTTCCTTCAATGAAGCTGTACCTACTCCAACAAGGCCACAGCTCCTGATAGTGCCATTCCCTATGGGACACTTTTCATTCAAACTACCACAGTGCTGAAAGCCTAGAAGCTCCCTGGAGCAGAGCTGGGTCAGTGCTGAAGAACAGCAGGAGATCCAAATCCAGAATCTGAATAATTATAAAGTAAAAAGAAAAAAGATCTTTATTATTTCCTTACTGGCATTTGAACAGGCCCATTAACCAAGATCAGTAAGTGGCAGAGTGGCCAGCCAATGGAGAGTCCATTTAAGGGGTCAGGTCCCCCCACCCGGCTTTGTGCTTCTCTGGGGCTCCCATAGGCCACTCTGGAATCCAGAGGGTCAGAGATTGGCTCGCTATAGATCAGTCAGGTGCTGTGAGCTAGCTACCTGCTGACCATTTGGGCTATCACCGGCCTTCTTTGCTCTTCTTCTTGGACATTTTGCCTGGAAACAGTCCTGATATTTGTGGATCAGTATCTACTTCACGGAGTGGGCATCTCCCTGACTCCACCGTTGCCCAGAGGGAGCTGGTTTGACGTGAGACTCAAGTGAAGCAGTGACAGGGCTGTGTCGCGTGAGTGACGGCTGGTGACCTGCCGCTCCATGCTCCATGGTACTGGCATTTGACAACTGTTTCCGGTTTGCTTCCTGGGGTTAACCAAAAGCAATGCATGGAGGAAAGACTCATTTCATCTCACAGCTCACCGTCCACCACTGAAGGAAGCCAGGACAGGAACCCCAGGCAAGAATCCGAGGCTGCGGAGGAACACTGCTTACTGGTTTGCTTCCAGACTGCTGTCTAGCTAGGCTTTTTATGCAGCTCAGGACCACCTGCCTAGGGATAGCACCCCCTTTGGTGGGCTATGCCCTCCCACACCAATCATTAATCATGAAACCCCCCCACACACACACACAGACTTGCCCACAGGCCAATCTGATGCATACAATTCTTCAACTGAAGTTCCTACTTTCCAAATATGTCAACTAGAATCCTTTGTAGAATACTAAGTGCAGGGTCTTGGACATAGCCGAGAAGAACACCAAGGTTCCTGGGAGAGAGAACACTCCAGAGTGGTGCCATTGGGTCATGCTGGGAGCTCTGCAGGGAGAGGTCTCTGATGTTCAGACAGCCTTGCTGCCAGCCTGGCTAAGAAATGCCCTCTCCAGCGAAGAGAAGGCGTGTCCCTCAGAGGCAGGCAAGCTGCTTTGACATTTCACAATCTAATGTGTTGGTAGAAGTTGATGGGAAAATTTGAACTTTAATCTGCTCTTAAATTGAATTTGCTGATGTTGCTCAGAAGTCTATTGATTAGATAATTTCTATTTCCAGAAAAGAAATTCACCACTGGGTTAAGGCCAAGCTGCAAAAAGACAGTCAGAGAAAAAGCCTGAAACAGGAAAAAACCTGGGAAATTGGGGTTAGAGGGAAATTATCTTCCCAGAATCCTTTGGTCATGCTGGTTTTGGTATTATTCTGTTCATGTGCACACAGAGACAGACACACCACACCCATCACCTAGACTCAGGCACAGCATATACCATGCCCACCACACAGACACAGTCATACACCACACCCATCACCCAGACTCGGGCACAGCACACACTCCCGACACACACAGGTATCACTTGTGCAAACACACACTAGACCCATCACACCACTCAGACCTATATCCTACTCATATATCAAGCACACACCATACAATCACATATATCACACACATACTACATACAATCATACACATTACACAAACACTTCATGGAAACACTGTCCATACATATATATATTTACACACATATCTGTGAAATACATAATACACACATACAAAGTAACCTGTGTGGACACATACTTTTAACTCATCATACCACACTATCCCTGATAATCTGTAGCAATATACTAACCATGTCACACAGGACAACCACCTCCCAGCCCCCTCCTCCACAGCTCCATCCAACAGCCCGATGGGAACTAGACTGTCCAGTGGCCTTCTCCAAAATAGAAAAAGTAACTACCAAGAAGGCTGCACAATCTGTTACGAGTCAGCAGCGTGTGCTGTCCTTGCACAGTCCCAGCTAGCCACTTAGTCTGTATTGACATTGCTGAGCCCAACTGAGTGGCATCTTTGCTGACAAGGATTGTCTTTGATGCTTTCTTCTGCCTTGATGTTTCATGGTGCACTCTCTCTCTCTCTCTCTCTCTCTCTCTCTCTCTCTCTCTCTCTCTCTCTCTCGTTCTCTCATTTGTGTTTCTGGTGAAAGTCAGGGAGTGAGAGTGAACTTGTAGAGCTGTTAGTTTGTGTATAAGCGTGTGGGGTGTGAATGTGGAGCTGGTGTGCATGAGTGTGTGATATGATATGATTTGGGGGGCTGGTGAGCACCAGTATGTGTGGAGCTGGTGTGTATGAATATATGTGGAATAAGTTTGGGGCTGGTGTTATGAAGCTGGTGTGCATAACTGTGTGTGGTAGGAGTTTGGGGCTAGTGTGCGTGGATGTATGTGGAACTGGTGTGTGCGGTGGGAGCCTGGCGTGCATGTGTTTGTGTGCTATGAGCATGGGTCTGCTGTTGGGGGACAGTGTTACATATGGGAGCAGGGCTGGCTCAGCACCTCCATAAAAACTGGAGTAACATTCCAGCTTCCTTGAACACAAGGAGGAAATACCAGTCATATTTCTCAACCAGCTCAGGGGCCCAGCTGCAGTGGGCTTCACATGTCCAGACTTTCAGTGTCTCATAGCCCGGCTGCATTTAGCCTTTCCTGTGGGCTGTCTGTAGGCTTCTGTGTTGGAGCATGAAGCGCCTGCCACAACACCTCATCCTGGGTGTATGGCCATCTTGGCACCTGTGAGAGAGAAACCGATGGAAAGAGCAGATGGTCACTGCCAGTGTCCCGTGCCCTGCTGCTAAGACCCCTCTGGGAAGGTCTCAGTATGTGGGTGAAAGACTTGGCAGTGGGTGGAAAAGCAAAGGAAAGCCCTGCCCCCACCCTCTGCTAGTGTCTTTCCGTACGATTTCCAGGGTGCCGCCATCGACAGAGTGGCGCCCTGAAGAGGAGAAAGATGAGCCCCACTAGGCAAGTATAAGCCACCTTCAACCTTTGAGCTTATCTAAGACTAAGACTGTGCCAATGCTTTCCAAGATGTGCTAGCCGACTTTCTAGACATGGGTCCCCAGCACAGAGATTTCCAAGAAGCTCCCGGGGGAATGAGACAAGCAGGAAATGTTCCTGAGGTTTCTCCATGGTTCAGCCCAGCTCAGCAGGGAGACAAGCTGGGCTTGGAGACAGGAACTGGAAGGGAACACTCTGTGGGCTTGTACCTTAGTCTTCAGATCTCCCTGGGAGGTGCTTCCTCTAACCCCTCACCTCCTAGTCCTGCTCATTCTGCAGGTCTCCACCTGTGCATCACCGCCTTCTCTGATCCCATAATCTGGGTCAGGTGTCCATTCTATTGGTCCTATAGCAGACAGGTGATGGATATGGTAGTGCCTGACTTGCTGAGTATTTGACGTGGTGATATATTGTGTACCCTAATAAACTTTGCCTGAAGATTAAAGAACAGAACAAGCCACTGGATTAACCATAGAGGCCAGGCAGTGGTGGCACACACCTTTAATCCCAACACTTGGAGTCACATGCCTTTAATCCCAGCACTTGAGATGATCTCATGCCTTTGCTTGGGAAAGCACACACACATCTTTAATCCCATCTTTAACCACGTGATGGCTGGGCAGAGAAAGGTATATAAGGCGTGAGGAGACAGGAACTAGAGGGTTTTTCAGGCTGGGGAGTTGGTGAGATGAGAGGTGACTTGTTCCTTTGTCTCTCTGATCTTTGAGCATTTACCCTAATATTCTGCTTTCAGGTTTTTATTAAAAGACCTGTTAGAAATTCATGCTACAATCTGCTATTAATCTCAGACCTGGTTGTGAAGATGGTTATCAGCGATTCTCAGCCTGTGGGTATCGACCACCTCCTTTGACAAACCTTTATCTCCAAAAAACATTTACATTGCAATTCATAACAGTAGCAAAATTACAGTGATGAAGAAGCAATGAAAATAACTTACGGTTTGGGGTCACCACAACATGAGGACCTGTACTAAAGAGTCGCAGCACAGGAAGGTTGAGAACCACTGTGCTAAAGTGTTGAAAGCTGACAGAGAGGGCTGGCATGTGGTAAGGCAAAGTGGGGAAAACGCTTCCTTTATTTCAGTGTCAATTCAGTGTGACATCATTGGAACAGCCACCACTAAGAGACTGCCATGGCAGCACTGTGTGACTTGCTCCCTCAGACTCAGTAGCCTGTCATTGCAGTCTATTTATCTAGACTCATGGTGGGCCACAGTCTGACCGTAGACTCATGGGAGGTCTGTAGTCTGACTTTAGTAGACTCATGGTGGGCCTCCACTTGACTTCACACTCACAGGTAGAACTGAACTTACACCCTAACGGCGGATCATGGTTTACAGCAATGGCAGAATGCATTCTGACCTTATGCTCATAGGAAGTCTGTTGCCCAACCCTACACATATTGGTAGGTTGTAGTCTGACCTTCCATTCTTGGGAGCTGCAGCATGTTTCAGACTCTTGGCTTCAGATGGTAGCAAAGACGCGTTCTTGGGGAGTAGGGTAGTGGAGATCCCAAGAGTCTGGAGACCGAGGCAAACTCTGACAATGCACTGAAAACTTCTGTGTGGACCTTGCCCATGACTGTTCCCTTAACTAAGTTGCCAGAAAGCCAAGCTGAGATCTCAGCGGGCAGGACAGTACATACACCACACAAGGGTAGGAGCATTTTACTCAAACTGTCCAAGGACTTAATTCCATCATCTTAACTTTTTCTTTCTTTTAAAAAATTTTTTATTATATGTTTTATGATTTGTTGAGAACTTTATACACAGATTCAATCATGTCCGCTTCCCACTCCACTCCCTAACTCTTCCTTCCCCCTCCCAACTTCAAAGGCCTCTCCCTCCCCCAGAAGCCACCAACTGCCCAATAGCAACTCAGCTGTGGATGGAGGCTCCCTTGATCACCACACTCCACACTGGAATGGTGACTGGCTTGAGCTTGTACAGCTGCTGTGAGCTCATGGGCACAATGTTTCTGTCATGTCCAGAATCTGTTTGGCTCTCACAACTTTCTGCCTCTCTTCTGCGTGCTCTTGAGTCTTGAGGGTAAGGTGTTGTGTGATATTCTGTTTGTTTTCTGACGAAGCTCGGCTGGAGATCAGAGTGTGAAGCCAGCCGCTAGTAACCACAGAGGCCAGGTGCGGGTGGGCACACACCTTTAATCCCAGCCACTTGGGAGGGTGGAGACAGAAATATAAGGTGGGTGGAGACAGGATCTCAGCCTCCCATTCAGGCTGAGATTCATAGAGACAGAACACCACCCCCCCCCCCCCGCCGAGGATTAGAAGAGGTAAGAAGTCTCTATCCAGTGCTACTTGCTTCTGCTTCTCTGATATCTGACTCAGGGTGTTTTATTGTTAAGATTAATTAGGATCATGCTTCAGTAAGGTATGTGGGGTTCTACAGTTCCCCTTTGATAGTCTCTGAGCCTTGACCGTTTGCATCATTGTAATATTTTGATAATTTCCTGCTATAGATTGATAACAGTAGCAGTACTTAACATTTATTGAGTATGACTTAAGTTGTCACAGAGTAGTTGTTGACCTGACTGGCCTGGTTCCAGGCTGGAAGAGGTTTGATTGTGATCCAGGCCCTTGTTCTGTCAAGTCCAGCATTGGACATGGTTCTATAGTATCCTCACCTTACTCTTCTAAGCCTGAGGCTGGGAAGGGTTCACATAGCCCATTTGATCTTGGTGCAATTTACCTGAAAGGTTATGATGGGAGAAGCCAGAGCCAAACAGGTGGTGAGGTGGAGTTGGGGGGGGGGGCTGCCATTTATCTCACTGTTTTGTGTTGCTGTACTAGGATGCCTGAGGCTAGGTCATGAATAAAGAAAAGAAGTCTGTTGGCCTAATTGTGTTGGCTTCTAAGTTGGGATGGCATGGGCATCAGCCCTTGGTGAGGGCATGTGGCTGTGCCACGTGGCAGATGGTATCCACACAGTACGGAGCACATACACGACGGGCTCGAGGGGTTGAGAGGGAAGCAGAAAGCTGAAGCAGCTGGACTTGTTTAACAAGTCCACTCTCAGGCACCACCCCAGCCCTGTGAGACCCAAACACACCACCTGAAGATAGCCCCCTTCTCAGCGAGGGAGCACCTAGAGACCTAATCATCTCCCTTTAAGGCTCCACTTCCATATTAGTTCCTTTTCTCATTGCTTGAATCGAATACCAAGCAGAAAGTTGCTTAAAGGAGGGTTTGTTTGGGCTTACAGTTCAAGGAGCTATAGTCCATCATGACGGTGGAGGCAAGGCTTCATGAGTGGGAAGCAGTTGGGCACATTGCATTGGCACTTAGTAGTTAGGGAGTGAGTAGGAGGTGGGTATACCTGGCTATTCCACGTCCAGGTCTTCCCAAGAGACCCATTTCTTCCAGAAAAGGGCTGCTTCATAAAGGCTCTCCAACCTTCCCAGACAGCACCACCAGCTGCATACCAAAACCCATTCAAACCGCAGCACCAAAGTGCAGCCAGGGCAGCCTGGGTTAGCCAGAGGCAGCCAGGGCATCCAGGACAAGCTTTCCCTAACTGGCTTTGCACTGACTCAGAATGAACACACAATTTCCCAAACAACTAATGGCCAATTATCAAAAATGTAAGATGTGACAGATGGCAGGTACTAATATTTAACTAATCCCAATTCCTCACTTTACACCCCAGGAACTGGAGCCCAAGGAAGGGGAAGTAACCCGCCCAGGACATATGGCTCCTTAATGACAGATCAGGAAGGAATGTGGATTTGGACTTGCAGGCAGAGAGCTCTGCTCCTGCTAGCTCAGTGGGAACCATAGAGGTGATGTTGGGTACCACTGTCCTGGGAGGGGCTTCTGGATAATGGACCCTGACGGAATGTCCCATGTATGCTCCCGGAGCAGCCGAAACATTTGCAGAGTGGTATCTGATGAAGTGAACAGACGGGGGCTCGCCCTTTACAGCTGGTGGCTTGGCATCCTGCAGGCACGGCTTCCTTGAGCTGTATTTAACATGCAGCCATCTGGCATTCAAACAGAACTGCGAGCTATCTGGTGGCATTGATGTAAATATTAACCAGTAGTTGATCTGTTTTATTTCAGAGGGAACAAATGTAAAACTGAGTGATTGACTGTGACAATTTTTTCTAAAAACAGAGTTTATTGTAAATGTTTACCTATGTATTTCTGCTTTTCAATCACTACCTGTATATTATGAACAGTGAGGTAGGTGGATCGGATTTAATTATGGCTTTCAAAGGTTAAGGAGGC
>NW_023412416.1:0-9027 GCF_903995425.1 Onychomys torridus
GACGCTCTTGTCATGGTTCACAGTCTACCGGCCAAAGTCAGTCTTTTCTCCTTTGAAGTTGTCTCAGGTCCTTTGTCAGAGTGATGTGAATTAGTCAAAGCTTAAATGTGTGTCCAGCCTTTTAAAAGATGAAAATGTTTATGTGTTCATGTGTATGCACATAGACAAGAGTGTGAGTGTGCATGTGGAGGCCAGAGGACAACCTTGGATGTCATCTGTAGGAACACTGTCCACCTGCTTTGGGACTGGTAGCCTGCTACCCACAGAGTATATAGCCTGCAAGTCCCAGGGCCCTGGAAGAAGAGGAAGGCCTGAGTGAAGGCCTGAGTGAATGTGTGTTGTTGACATGGGCATGACCGTGTCAAGGGTCCTCGTCTCAGACCTAGAGGGAAATGGCAAAGCCTCTCCTCTCCACCTTCCCAGAGGTGAGGCTCTGAGGGAAATGGTAAAACCTCTTCTGATCCATATGGAGATGTTGATGGTGTTTCCAGAAAATGTCTACCATAGCGTTCTCCTTCCAGATATTTACAGCCTGAAGACTGCTCCCCTACAGACAATGCTCCTGCTGAGATGAGCTGAACATCTCTCCTTGCTCCAGTGGTCTACCAGAAGAAATCCTCCTTTTTTTTTTTTTTTTTTAAGATTTATTTATTACATATACAGTGTTCTGTCTGCATGTATCCCTGCAGGCCAGAAGAGGGCATCCGGTCTGATTACAGATGGTTGTGAGCCACTATGTGGTTGCTGGGAATTGAACCAGGACCTCTGGAAGAGCAGCCAGTGCTCTTAACCGCTGAGCCATCTCTCCAGCCCCCTGCCTCCTCTTTTATCTGTGTATAATTGCCCTGCCTCCTTCAGCTGATGGAATAACCCTGCCTCCCGTTCAAGTCTTCATATTAAGTGTGCTGAGCTTCTTGGGTGCTGAGGTTTCTCAAGCTGAGATTTCAGTCGGTCTGACAAGCTCTTCTGTGTGTTCGTGTGTCTCTTTCTCTCTCTTCTTCTTTCCCTTGATGCCCCCTGCCCCCAAGTCGGGTCTATCAGGGATCTAGCTATCTCTCCCTCTCCAGTGCTGGATTTACAAGTGTGGGCCACCATGCCAAGCTGGAGACAGATTCAGGTCCTCATGCTTCTGAGGCAAAAATGTTACTGACTGAACTATTTCCCTAGTCTAGTGCTCAACCTTTTTATATTATGAATTGACTTTATCATCTATAAACTTCATGTTAGAGAACCAAGCAATTTAGTTACAAAGAAAAAAATTTCCCAAAATTATCTCATGGTTTAAGGAAGTTTACAGTTTTTTTGTTGAGCCTTAGTCCATGCTGTACTGGAGTGCATGTGGTCCTGTAGGCCACAGGTTGGACATACTTGGCCAAGGCTTAAGAAAACATATGGCTCAAGAATGTGCAGTCTTGACAGGGCTTAGCAAGGACAGCTCCTGTCAGCGTCCGGTGTCACTGGGACTCGAAGGCTCCTTGGTGGGCATCTGTCCCTGTGACGATTTCTCCGTGGGATCCTCTGGCTGGAGGGGTAACTTTGAGGGCAGCCGAGCTCCTTTTGTGGTGGCTCTAGAATCTGAAGACTTTACCTTGAGTCAGAGAGAAGCTGCTTCATTTCAGCATCTGCATCTGGAAGGCACACATGCAGATCTCACTTCGGTCTCAGGCCTGCTGATTCAAGGGGACTTTGAGTAATTTTTTTTTTTTTTCGAGGACAGGGTTTCTCTGTTTCTCTGTGTAGCTTTGTACCTGTCCTGGATCTCGCTCTGTAGTCCAGGCTGGCCTCACACTCACAGAGATCCATCTGACTCTGCCTCCCAAGTGCTGGGATTAAAGGCATGCGCCACCACTGCCTGGTCCTTGAATAATTCTTATATTAGGTGGAATCCTAAAATGATCTCCCCCATGATCCTTGGCTTTAGTATTCCCATACTTCCTCCCATTTAAACATGAGCCTATATACTGCTCCAAATGGATTTTGTTAATTAAGATGTCAAACATGCCGATCTTTTGAAACAGAGATTTTTTTTTTTAAATGGGTCTGACTGAACACAAACAGGGCGGGTCCTTAGAGAGATGGTTCAGTGGGTAAAGGGCTTTTGTATGGAAGCATGGTGACCTGAGTTCGATTTCCTGAAAACTCACATGGTAGAAGAGAGAGAACCGATCCAGTTGCCTTCTGACCTCCACACATGTGCTGGACACATGTGCCCCATGTACACACACACACATACACACACACACACACACACACACACACACACACACACGCACGCGCATGCACGCACGCACGCACGCACGCACGCACGCACGCATGCACACCAATAATAAAGAGTAAACAAAATTTCTGCATAGTCATAGAAGTCATAATTTGAAGAATGAAACTTTAAAAAACTCTTTATGACATTTACTAACTTACTCTCTCTCTCTCTCTCTCTCTCTCTCTCTCTCTCTCTCTCTGTGTGTGTGTGTGTGTGTGTGTGTGTGTGTGTGTGTGTGAGGGAATAACTTGGAAGAGTTGATTCTGTCCACTATGTGGGTCCCAGGCACCAAACTCAGATGGTCAGGGATGGAGGCAAGCATCTTTACCCACTGAGCCATCTTGTTGGCCCTGAATCATGAGATTGCAATGGTGGTTGAAGATTGAAGGGACTATCTGGTAAGAAATACAGAGGAGCTCCTTCTGAAGGCCTTCATCAGGAAGGGACTTTTAGCCCCCCAGCTGCAAAGAACTGACATCTTCCAAAAACAAGAAAGCATTTGGAAGTGGATTTGATCTCAGTCCCTAGGTGAGAACTCACCTTGACTTTGGCCTTTTGCTACCCTGCAGAGACTCTAGTAGCAACTGTGGTTCTGCTGAGTAATAATTAAAGACTTTCCTAAAGTCCCTGAGTTTGTGGGATTTGGTAGGAAGAAATACAAATACAGACTCTGTGATGGTTAGTGCTAACTGAGAACGTGACAGAGTCTAGAACCATCTGGAGAAGGGCCTCTGGGGATTCCTTTGGTGGAGTATCTTGACTGTGTTAACTGAGGTAGTGCGATGGTTTGAATGAATGTCCCTCATAGGCTTGGGTGCTTGGACACTTGGTCCCCAGTTGATGGTGCTCTCTAGGGAGTTTAGGGAACTGCAAGGGGTGGGGCCTGGATGGAGTATGAGTGTTCATAGCTGGACCCAGTTTCTAGTTTGTTCTCTCTGCTTCCACTCTGTCATTGAAGATGTGATCTCGCAGTTAGCTTCCTGATCCAGCCTCCCTTTGCACTGTGGACTCTCCCTCTGGTGCTTTAAGCCCAGATAAACTCTTCCTTCCGCAGGCTGCATTTGGTCACTTGGTCATGGTGTGTTTTATCACAGCAACAGAAAGTAGCTAATACAGATGGAAGACTCACCCACTGTGGGCGGTGTTATTCCATGGCCAGGGAATCCTGGGTGATGTGAAAAGAGAACTGTGGAGGTTGAATAAGAATGGCCCCCACAGGCTCATATATTTAAATTCTTGGTCATCACGAAGCGGCACTACTTGAGAAGGATTAGATGTGACCTTGTTGGAGGAGGTGTGTCACTAGGGGTGGGCTTTGATGTTTGAAAAGCCCATGCCAGGTCCAGTCTCTCCCTCCCTCCCTCCTCTCTTTCTCCTCTTCCTCCTCCTCCTTCTTTCTTCTTTTCTTCTTCTTCTTTCTTCTTCTTCTTCTTCTTCTTCTTCTTCTTCTTCTTTTCTCTCTCTCTCTCTCTCTCTCTCTCTCTCTCTCTCTCTCTCTCTGCCTATAGATCAGGATGTAGCTCTCAGCTACTGCTCCAGTGCCTGCTGGCATGAGACCATGCTCCCCACCATGATGACAGTGGACTAAACCTTGAAACTGTCAGCAAGCCCCAATTAAATGCTTTCTTTTGTGAGAGTTGTCATGGTCCTGGTGTCCCTTCAGAGCAATAAAACAGTGACTAAGGCAAGAATCAGCTTGTGTTCGTCCCTCTCTACCTCCTCCCCACCATTGTGGATGTCATGTGACCAGCCGTGTCAAGCTGCCTTGACTCCCCTGCAGGATGGACTGCACCTTGAACTGTGAGTTAAAGTGATGCTTCTCTCCCTCATGTTGCCTTTGTCAGAATTTTTTATTGGAAGAAGAGGAGAAGAATTAAAGACAGCCCATTTCTTTCCCACCCAGACCCCATCCTGTACAGGAAATATACGAAGACATAGACGGACCGAGGCATGCCTTTGTCCCATGGAAGGAGAGCATATGCAGCTTGTCACAGGCTGGGTCAGGTCCCTGGGGGAGGGTAGAGAAGGGGACAGGGCACTCATGGATACAGAAGCTCAGAAATAGAGGAGACCTTGGGATCTATGCAGGTGGAAGGAGAGTCGCTTTTGCACAAAGTGACACCTAGCGAGCTTGATCAGGGAGTTTGGGGTCCTCCCCCAGTGTTCCACCTCAGCTTTCTGAAGATGTCCCATGCCCTCTTCTGTGTATTTCCTTTCCTTCCTTTTTTCCCATAGGGTCTCATGCAGCCCAGGCTGGCCTCCAACTTGCTCTGAGCTGAGGGTGACCTTGAACTCTGGATCCTGTTGCCTTCACCTACAAAATGCTGGGATTACAGGCATGCACTGTCACACCCAGCTGCCTGTGTATTTTTCACAGCCAGAGTCTGGATCAGCAGTTCTCAATCTATGGGTATTGACCCCATTGTGGGGATGTGGAACAATCCTTTCACAGGGGTCAAACATCAGATATCCTGTGTGTCCGATGTTTAGGTTATGATTAATAACAGTAGCAACATTACAGTTACAAAGTAGCCATGAAAACAATTTTATGGTTGGGGGTCACCACACCAAGAGGAGCTGTGTGAAAGGGTCGCAGAGTTAGCAAGGTTGAGAACCACTGTTCTGGATGGTGTCTTCTGGGCTTTCACTGTTAGGGAATGAGAGAGCAGGGTTCTGTATGAAAATTTCACTCAGTGTCCCAGCTTCCCTAGTACTCAGAACCCTGATTTTTCATGATGACAAGGGTTCTCTGGATTCCTGTCGCTCAGCTGAGCAATCGTTTAGACCTTCACTTACACTCCCAGGCTGGAAGCTGATCATCTGGTCTCCATGTCTCTGTTCTGATGAATTCAGCTCCGTCAAAAATCCATCACCAAAGCCAGCCTTCACACTCTGCTGGTCGGATCTCTCCAAGGGCATCTTGAAGTTCCCGTGTTGTGCAAGTCTTCCTCTCCATGCTTGGACTTTGAAATCGGCCTCCTCCTCCAGGCAAGTAGGATCTGGCTTAGTTATACTTTTTCAGACAATTTCAGGGTGGATCTTGGGAATAATTTGGAGCTTGGGGTACTGTGAGTCAATTAATTTCCCTAAGATATGGGAAATGTTCCAGACAGTGTTCTCAATTTGTGGCCTCATCCTTCCCAGTCTGTGGTCTAACTTTTTTTTTTTTTTTTTTTTTTTCTGTACTAGGGATTGAATTTCAGGGCCTCAAAAAATGCCAGGTAAGCACTCCATCACTGAGCTGTCTTCCTTTCCTTTTACTTTTTACATTTGAGGCAAGATTTTGCTAATTTGCGCAGGCTGGCCTTGAGTTTGCAATTCCCCTGCCTCAACTTCCTGAGAAGCTGAGATTACAGGCTTGTGCCATCCATGCCTCGCTTGGTTTAAGTTTTCTGTAAGTGAATATTGTGGCTCAAACATTAACTGATGTGACTTAGGAAATTCAAATTTGAGTTTATTAGCTACTTCAGCTTTGTAACTACAAGAAATAAACACAAATTACATATTTATTTGTTTAGTGTGTGTGTGTGTGTGTGTGTGTGTGTGTGTGTGTGTGTGTGCTGCCATGGCACACATGTGGAAGTCAGAGGGTAACCTGTGGGAGTTAGTCCTTCCCTTCTACTATGTAAGTCCCAGGGATGGAACTTGGGTCATTGTGTTTGGCTGCAGATGTCTTTACCTGCTGAACCATCTCAAGAAATTTAAAAAATTCTGGACGAATTGTGGAAGGTATGTGCTCCTCTGCTTGTAAAGTCGGTAGCTCAGGTCTTTGAGTACACGGCTTCTTCTCTAGATCTGCAGATGTAGTCAGGAGAAACTAGCCAACACCTACTCAACCACAGCTGCGTTTTCACCGCTTTAAGAGACCTTGAGACTGATCTGATTCTCCTGTTGTTCATTCAATTCTTTTTGCATGTGGGGGAGGCGGTTGCACAGGGTCTCATGTAGCTGAGGTTGACCTCAATCTCCCCAGGTAGGTAAGTGTGACCTTGAACTTCTGATTCTCCTGCCACCACCTCCCAAGCACTGGAGAAGGTGGGTGTGTATCAACATAATAGATTATATGGTGTTGAGAGGATCAAACCCAGGGTCTCATGCGTGCTAGGCAAACACTCTATCAGCTGAACTATATAGCCAACCCTCATTCAGCAACTCTTAGCAGATAAATATTCACTAAGCTCTTTCCATGCCGGCCTCTATTCTCAGTGCTGGGAAGACATCACCGATTGGCTGGAAGAGGCAAATAGGCTACCATTATAAAAATTATATTATAGGTAAGGGAGGGGAAACTGTACTTGAAGTAGATAAAAATAATACAGTTATTTAGTGAGATAATTTATAATCGGTATAAAATAGTTACATGTGTGTGTATCTGTCACTTTCTATTTGGCCAAGTCATTCAGTATAAGAATCAACAAATGTTGGTAATGCCTTTGTTTGAAGCAATGTTATTTTCATTTAATATTCAAAATGCAACAATGTGATTTTTTTCGGCACCAATCCGATAGCTGTGTTACTTATGTATTTATTTTTTTGGTTTTTTTTTTTAAGGGGGGGGTGTTTCGAGACAGAGTTTCTCTATAACTTTGGAGCCTGTCCTAGACTAGCTCTGTAGACCAGGCTGGCCTCGAACTCACAGAGATCCACTTGCCTCTGCCTCCGGAGTGCTGGGATTAAAGGCGTGCCCACCACCATCCAGCTGTGTTTATTTTTTAAACCATTGTTTGTGTCCTGGAAATAGCAAACCAGTATAGTAAGAAGGTGGCTCCTCTATCTATGCACACACACACACACACACACACACACACACACACACACATACATACACACATATGTGAATGTATGTATTTGAATTGATAGTTGCATATAGAAGTGGGCAGTGGCAAGGGGACAGGTGTACATTGGAATGAGACTGGAGGAGTGCGGTGGTAAATAAGTGGCCAAGATCAGGCTCATTTTGAAGGTGAAGTCTACGTGAGACTTAGAGTTGAGTAGGCAGGTATGTGGTCAGGGGTTACTACCGGCACACATCTCAGATGTAGATAGCCCTAAGGTGAGAATGTACTTGATGTATTCAAGGGAGACTAACACCGTCCCAGTAGCCAGAGCAGTGGAAGAGAGAAATCAGTGGAAGCTGATGAGGTCGGAGTGGGAGAGATCACCTTGGAGAGCTGTCTAGGGAACTTGAACTTTGCTCTCAGGGAACCTCAGAACACACAGACAAAGGCAGACAGTTCTGAATGTGAGGAGAGGAGCCTGCCTGTGAGTGTGCTGCTTGGACAGGGATCTTCAAGAGAGCTGCCCATCCAGGAACAGCTACATCAGCATCTACGTGATCAGGAAGGAGATGCTCATCATGGGAAAACAGGAAAGGGGTGTTGAGGTCTTTATGGCAGCTGGGTGATGGGTATGACTAACACACAGGGCTCCGAGCAGAGGAGTGACATGCCATTTGAGAAGAGGCTGGGGCAGAGCTGAGAGAGAGAGAGAGAGAGAGAGAGAGAGAGAGAGAGAGAGAGAGAGAGAGAGAGTCCCTGGCGATCAGAGTGGAGAGGGCAGGCGTGGTTAGATTATGGACACGATCTGCAGGCAGGACCCATTGTAGGATTTCTTGAAGAACTGCAAGGCACCAAAAAGAAGGAAGATATCTGGGAGTCTCAGAGTAGCTGTGGTCTTCTGGGAAGGAAGATTAGGGTGGAGGACACTGGTATGGAAAATGGGGAGCCAGCTTTGGATGTGAGGAACATAGTCTGTTGTTAGACACCCAAGCCTGGATCCCAAAGACTCTCATCAGCCACACCCATCCCTGAATTCTGTGCCCATCAGCATTTTCCCTTGCAGGGTCAGGAGCCACATCCTCAATTGAGGTCCCGAAGTGACGTTAGGCGAGTCCTAGAGCCTTCTGGAAGAATTCTCAGAGAACAGAGCCAGAAGGCAACAGTCCCGAGGAAGCCAATTTTTGGCACCAGCTGCAGGTGTGGATTCGATAGTGTGTCCCACTGCATGCCACCACTGAACCTCTGGCACTGCCTCTGTGGAAGCTGTGTGTCTGTCTCATAGTCACTCTCGCCAGGACAGATTTCACTGGGTACTTCCTTCTCCAGGACATTAGTACCTGGCTTGCTGGCTTATGCCATGTGTTGGGCTTGGAGAGTCTGGCCACAAGCCTGCACTCTGTCTAGAAGGCTCATGGATGGCTTCCATCTTGGGGGAGGGGTGCAGACTTTGGATGAAGGTTCCTTTTGGACAAGCCGTGTGATCAAGGTTAAGAACAACTATGTATAAGAGGAAGGGGCAGGGACTGACATTTATTGAGTACCAACTATGTGCATGATGTACAGGGTACTGTGCTAAGTACTGCACACATGTCCCCCTCATTGTGTTCCCATAGAAACCTCACGATATTGTTCATACTTTCTTTTAAAATTATTCCTCTCTTGTGTATGTGTATGTCCGGTGACCTTGCACAGATGGATGTGTGAGGCCCTGGGTCTGTCAGAGCTGGAGGGAGGGTGGGTGACTGCTTGAACAGCAGAAGAATGAAGGTAACAGCTAGATCACTGAAAACTCTCAGGACTCCCCACTGCTGTTATTCTGACACCCATAAATCTCCAGGGCTTTGATCTCCGAGTCTCCTCCCTTTGGACTCTCCTACTTGCCAAGGCTCTGCCTGGCTCAGCGAACTCTCATAGCCACAGGCTCTGTGCTCTCTCCAACCTCATGCCCAAACAAGAATGATAGTGCATGCCTGAGATCCCAGCACCAGA
>NW_023412417.1:0-21083 GCF_903995425.1 Onychomys torridus
CCCAATGTTCAACTCCATCTCAAACTAAACCAATTCCAGGTCCTTCAACCATCCAATGCAAAGACTCCATGGTCATCAGGAGCCAGCAGGCCCAGTAAAGATAAGGTGTCATCAGTACAACGTTAAACCAGCTGAGGAAGAATGAAGAGAAAGGCTCTAATCTCTTTCATTGAGCTTCTCTGGCTAGCATCCAGTGTCAAGATCTGGTGGAGGGAGAGAGGCTGGGACCAGTGCTGTGATCTGAGATGGGGATATTGACAACATGGCCCAGCAAACGGAGGGAAAAGTTCAGAAAGCCACACTCTGCAAGCCCAACAGTCCTAGGGTTCGTGGGCAAAACCAGACCATATATATCCAGAGAAAACACCTTCAAGAAAGCTGAAGGAACTGAAGCCATCAAGTCACAGAGTCGAGACAGAAGAGAAGCCCACTGTCCTCAACACCAACAGGAAGTGGGATCCACTTGTGCTCAGCCATGATACCTTTAACAAGCCTTCAAGCCACCTCAGAGTGCACATGGTGGAGTCTGTGATGGTCTGTCACTCACTGTGGAAGAAGGGAGAGAAGAAAACTGGCATCTCCTGAACCTTCAACTCTTTGTGCTACTCTGTGCTCTAATAGTAACAGAGATTGTTACACTTTGCCTCTGAGTCATTTGTCATTATCTTTTTCCAGGGTTACATACACTAAACGAACTCCCTTTTGGAGCGAGACAGGGACCCTCTACATAGCCCAGCATATCTTAGAGCTTTTTACATCAACCAGGCAATCACTGAGCTCACAAAGATCTGCCTCCCTCCTCCTCGGCCTGTGCCTCCATCTCAGCCTCTACCTCCACGTCTGCCTCCTCCTCTGCTGTTGCCTCAAGGGTGCTGGGATTGGCCAGGCAGTGGTGATGCCCGGAATTATTCCCAGCACTCAGGAGGCAGAGACAGGCGGATCTCTGTGAGTTCGAGGCCAGCCTGGTCTCCGAAGTGAGTTCCAGGAAAGGCGCAAAGCTACACAGAGAAAACCTGTCTCCAAAAAACAAACAAGAAAAAAAAAAAAAACAACCAAAGAAAAGAGTGCTGGAACTATAGAAATGCTCCAAGAAGCCAAGTGGAATCAAAGTTCATTATGCACATGTGGATGAACACGTTTCTGTGCATGACTTGATGAAGGGGCCATGTGTACTCCAGAGTGCATTTTGGGTACATACCTAAGATTCAAAGAGACTAAACCACATGTGTCGACAAAGGGAACTTAACTTGAATTCATTTCTTCTGACAATCTGCCCTTGTTCAGTTGTAGGCTGTACTTGCTACAATGCCCATGAAGTTCTGACCTCATATGAGGTGTGCTTATGCTATCCTGGGTATTTTGCTTTTTTATGGTAAAGTTATGATTGCTGTTCTACTTCTACAAAGTGGAGCATTTGAATTTTACCAATGAATTGTCCACAGCCTTTCATGGTGCATCTTTCTTCACAGTATATAACCCCCAACTACTGTGTATGCCTCCAAATTGTTCATTCTAACAAGGGCTATGTCCAGTCTAACTCACCTAGAAAATGTTAACAATGCCAGCATGAATAGATCCTACTACCTGTATGCAATGATCCTCACAGGGACAAATTTTAGTACATCAGAATGATGGACAGCAATGATTTAGGGAGGTCTGGTTTTATCGCTCTCTGTGTGTGGATTAATGACAGATTTGCACACTGCCATGGGACTACTGTCTTCATTTTACACTTGTGAGCAGTAGAAACACATTTGGATGGATATCTTCTAACCTTGATATTATTATTTTAATCTTTATGTACTCAAACTAAGGGTCTTGTAGAGTAATCCCTAATGAATTAAGCTCTGGAAGCATTGTATCATATTAAAGTAATTAACAACGAGCTTTACTTGTATTGAATCCTTCTCGATGGCATTAATTCCCATGATACCATTCATTGAACACGTTCTTTTAAACCTATATATTGAATGCTGAGCCCAGTAACTTTGTGACCAAGACCTACCATTCTTAACGGTCACCCAAAAGCTTAGGCATTGGTCATCTGCTCGACAGCATTGCTTTCCAATGTCAGGAATGGAACCATGTAGACATGTGTAATGTAGGATCTATATATAAAGACAGCATCAGAAGATATTTATCTGGGACTGGATACATTTGATATATGATTATCTTGAGTTACAAGAATTCTCCTGCAATCACCTTGATTACATTCATCACTTTAGCTGAAATGAGTTCTGTTGTGTGTAGACATCATATATTCCTTATCCATTGCTCTGTTATTGGATAGCAAGATCATGCCCTAACACAGATATTCCTGAAAAAGGCTGAAATCAATACTGATGTGCAAAGCACTACCACGTACAATTCCTTAGAACAGTATAGACAAGATATGTGATAGATCTGGTTATAGTGAGTAGAATACTTCACATTACACTCACTGACTTATTGGTGTTTCCTCTGAACGCAATACTTGGAAGCCCCCTACTTTCACTTAACTCTCCACTTCTATTCTCTAGCACCCTGAATGAACATTTTCCACCAGGACCTGGGTGCTCTAATGCAAGTAATGTCTAGAATGACAAGTCAAGTTATCATGAATCTCCATGGCTCCTTCTGCTATGTACAGTTAAGTTTCAGAGCCACAGACCTGTCTATCGCTGCATTAATCTGTTCAATTACTTTCTAAGGTCTCAATCTATCCAAAGTAATCACTGCTAACATATAACAATGATATGTTCAGTGGAAAGCCTGAGCTAATAGCCACAGTTTTAATTAATATAAGCCTCTGTTTGTTTACTTGGGTCTGAGTAGCTGCTGCCTGGTTGGTATATAGGAAAACTTCAGCTACACAGGGTTTTTTTAATGATTGCCTTGTAGGAGTGAGGAACTGGGTTTGGATACCTGCACTCACCAAACAAGGCAGGCTACTGAGGGCATTTGAGTAATGCCAAGAAGTTGGCAGACAAGGGTAAGTTTTGGAAAATTATGGACAAGATAACCTGCCTAATAGCAAGCTTCCACAGAAATGAGGATCATTCTTTCAAAGATAAAAGGAAAGGAAAGGGAAGACCACACCCCAAGGGAATTCTGCAACCTCTCCATGATCACTGTGCATGCACTTGACACACAAACACGGAGGCAAACACAAACACATGAGAAGACATGATATCACATTGTGACCAGAAACATCAGAGTAGTCCAGGTCTCCCAACAGAGGTGCTGCCTACGCTACTCAAGCAGAGCTCATAGAAATGCCTTCCCCCTGCTGGAGGGCTCTGAGTACTGGGGTGTCCTGAAAAGTGGGGAGCACCTCACTTACCAGGCACTGACTTCTTCCTTGACTCTTTTTCAGTGGTGAAAATGGAGATATCCCTGGGATGGACAGCTTCAAGCCAGACACTCTGTCTACTGCAGAGTCCAGACCTCTGCACTGCCTGCACCCAGGATGTCCAGAAGAAGACACCACCTGTCCATGGGGACTGGTCACTAACTGCTCCCATCGACCGTCCTTCAGAATTCTTGCCCTTGCCTCCTGCTCCAAGCTTGAAACAAGCAGAGAATAATGAATTGGATTTAATGAAAGCCTATCTATCAACTCCTCTGGATGTTGTCTCTGCTGGCAAGAACAACGACCCATCATCTCCCAAACCTCAAATCCAATATCAATTGCAAGACTTCAGATGCCAAACAATTTCAAGGACTTAAGTCAGCATGTCAGGGAAAGCTATCTCACAGACCATGACAGAAAGTCAGAGGCCAGAGAGGGAGGCGATGAAGAGGCTGGCTCAACAGGAGAGAGAGAATGCTGCCAAGTACACCTCTCTGGGAAAATGGCAGCTTTTCCTTCAGAGGCAGAAGGATATGGAAATTTCTAGATATTTTGGCAATGTCACATAAGTGCTAGCCTAGTCTTTGGAACACAATGCTAGTCAACATAGACAAGGTGAGATAAAGCCACAGATATACATGTATACATTGGACTTAAAGACTTGGGTGAATGTGTACATACATAGGTACATATGGAGATAAGGAGGTTAATGTGTAGCTACAAGAATTTTTATATAAATGGACAGACATAGTTTGTATACCTGTAAATATCTGAAGACACTAAAATTAACTGGAGATACTATAGTCAGATAAATTTCATCCATGAGTAAGTATATATAGAAGGCTTTGATGGTTTCTTTATACCTCTGCTATTATTCATTTATGTTGTCAAAGTAGTCATATATGTTACATTAATACATCATATGATATCAATCACTTGTAGTGTTTTTATTTAAGGTAAAAGTAATTAGCCAAAACCTGTAGTGGTTATATAATTATTCTAGTTGACTTTTATTTTTATACTACTCGTTTTTGAACTTGGGTATGTTTCCCATTGTGTAAACTGTATAGTGAACACACTCCTGCTCTTCCCACACGGGTGGAGTGCCCACAGAGGCAGGAGAGGACATCAGATTTCTGAGTTCTGGAATTAGGAGAGATCGAAAGCCACTAGGAAGTGCTCTCAATCAAGCCTGAGGATCCGGCAAGAAAAGCAAGTGTTCTTATCTACTGAGCCATCTCGTGAGCCTGAGTTGAACCAATACTGCAAACAACATACCTTCATTTTCCCTATGACTGACAAGACTTCACGTTCTATGCACATCCCATTTCCTTCACTCATGGCAATGCTGTGGGACACCATGCTTGGTTCCCTAATATTCTTGAAACGGTGCTGCAGTCAACACTGATGGGCAAGTACCTCTCTAATATATTGAGTTCTTTGGAAAGGCATATGTGAACCATGTGGTGGGCCAGGTTTTGGCCTTTGGAGCATCCTCCACACTGACATCCAACCAGCCTGGGAAACTTTCCATCCTCTCCAGCGCTGTATAGCATTCCTTTCTGTGAACTCTCTCAGTGATGTCTGTCGTTTCTTTTCTAGTTGCCCTTGGATGGCATCTAGGAGGTTCACAATGCATTTCCCTGATTCATCCTCAATCTGAAACTTTGTATATCCTCACTCTCTTTTGTATGAAATCGGGGAGGACTATCTTTTTCTATGCAGTTTTCTACCTTGGGGGCCTTAGTTCTTTTTTTGCCTTATTTCTTATGATTTGCATATTTTATCTAATTCTAAATGATGTACCTATTAATCCTCTTACTGAGGTAGCAATAGCAAAAATGTCCTCCTGCTCTCTAGGACTTCCTTTCAAATAACTGTTCCTTTTTCTGGCAACAAATGCTTTACTTCCATGAGAGACCACTTGTCAACTACATCCAAGATTTCTCAAGTCGCTAGTGATTTCTTCCATTCTGGGATATTGCTAACCCTTCAACACTTTGGCATACTCTATACTCTAATACTGTCAGTGTTATTCATACTTTGGACTCAGAGGCATATGGCATTTCTTTTGACAGGGTGACATACTGGAAATGTAATACATTGATTTGTCAATTTGCTATTAAATTCTTGACACAGGTTCTCTCTCCATAACCCTGCAAGCTCAGGACTAATTATGTTGATCTGACTAGCCTTGAAATCACAAACATCATCCTGCCTCTACCTATGCCACTACATTTGTCTCTGTCTATGACTCTGCCTCTGCCTCTGCAATTTCCCAGGTACTGACTCTGCCTTAAGAGTGCTGAGACTAAAGGAATGCTCCCACAAGCCAAGTGGAATCAAGGTTCTTTCTGTACAAATGGATAACCATGTTTCCCAGCAAGGCCTGATGAAGAGACCACCTGTAATCCATGGTGCGTTTCTGGTACATACCTAAAATCCCAAGAGACTTAAGTGCATGTGTTTACAACTGGAACTTAACTTAGATTCATCTTTTCTAACATTCTACCTTGTTTCAGTTGTAGGCTGTACTTGCTACAATGCCTGTGAAGCACTGACCTCTAATGAGGTAGGCTTATGCTATGTTGGGGACTTTGTGCTTTTGTGGTAAAGTTTTTATTGCTTTTCTACTTCTAAGGAGTAGGGCATCACAATTTTGCTGAGGGATTGTATTCAAGCTGTCCATAGAGATTCATAATATATCTATTTTAAAAATACCTAAACTTCAACTACTGTATAGGCCCCAAATTGTTCATTCTAGTAAGGGCTATGTCCAGAGTCACCCAATTAGAAGATGCTAACAAAGATAGCATGAAAAGATCCCACCTTCTGTATGCAATTATCCTCACAGGGAAAAGTTTGCAAATAACAGAATGATGAATAGCAATGGCTTAGGGGGGCCTCTGGTTTTAACTCTCTCTCTGTGTGGCTTTAACAACAGATTTGGACACTGCTGTGAGACTACTGTGCTTCACTTTACAACTTAGGAACAACATAAAGGCATTTGGACAGATATCTTCCAATCTTGATATCATTATTTTAATATTTATGTTTTCAAATTAAGTATCTCATAGAACAATCTTTATTAAATGAATCTCAGGAAGCATTTTTATTATTAAAGCAATTACCACAATCCTCTTCTATGGAATTCCTCTCAGTGACTATTAATTCTCATTGTACTATTCATTGAACATGTTTTTCTTAAAACATTACATTATACACTGAGCCCAGAAACTCAGATACCTACACCTACTCATTCCTTACCTCTCAACACAAATCTTAGCAATTGTTCTGCTCCACAGCATTGCCTCCAATGTCATGAATGGAACCGTGTAGGTAAGTGTAATCTAGGATTGATATATAGAGACAGCATCAGGAGATATTTGTCTGAGACTGGATACACTTGCTACTATATGATTATCTCAAGTTAAAAGAATTCTCCTGCAATCACCTTGAGTACATTCATCCCTTTAGCTGAAATGAGTTCTGCTGTGTGTCGACATCACATATACCTTATACATTGCTCTGTTACTGAACAGCAAGATCAGGCCATAACATAGATATTCCTAAAAAATGCTGCAATCTACACTGATGTGCAAAGCAATAACATGATCAATTTCTTGTAATAGTAAGGATGGGATATGTTGAAGACCAGGTGTTGGTGTTTAAAGGCTCTCCATACTGAAATTCATAGAATGTAGAATACTTCACATTATACCCACCAACTTATTGGTGTTTTCGGTGGAAGCAATACTTGGAAGTTGCCTACTATCAGTTAACTCTCCACTTCTTCTATTCTCTAGTATCCTGAAAGACCATTTTCCAAAAGGGCCTGGTGTTGAATTGCAAGTAATGTCTAGAATGACAAGTCAAGTTATGAATCTCCATGGATCCTTCTACTATGTACAGTTAAGCTCCACAGCCACAGACCTGTCTATCACTGCATTGACCTCTTCAATTACTTTTCAAGATCTCTATCCATCTGAGGTAATCACTGCTAACATATCATAATGGCATGTTCATTTGATACTGGAATAGAAAGCCATGCTACACTGTTCTACCCCATTGCTCTAGCTCTCAATTCGATTAGACTCCTACTTGTCATACAATCACTGAGCTTTGGATGGACTGCTTTGTGGTGATCCAGTTCTGAGTACCACACAGTCATCTGACCACCACAGCAGCCACTGAGTCTCAGCAGCTGAAACAATTGCAACTCTCTCCAGCAGAAACAGAATCAAATGCCAAAGGAGGGCCAGCAAGGAGGCAGACTATACCAGTTACACTTACACCTACAACTACATTAATCTCCTGCAAAGCCACAAAGGTTTAGAAGGGAAACATAGAGACCCAAACATTCCATTCAACAAAACATTAGCAATTGTCTTCCAACTGAGATCTAGTACCTCCTCACTCACAGGAGATTTTTGTGGTAGATCATACTACAAGATAAGAATTCCCTTCTGTGCATGTGTACACATATCAAATTGGAAAGATGTTTTCAATATACCTAACAACTCTGCCTTTGCTGTACCAGTGTACACATCTCTCTTGACATTTTACAATGTGGGAAAGGCTGTCAACAACCTAATAGGACAATTCCTGAGCATTCTCCCACAAAATAATGAAGAGCCTGCTTGGTATATGAAAGCCAGCCTGCTATCAGAAAGGGGGTTCCAGCTAAGGGCAAGTTAGACTTCTTCATATCCTGCAACTCAAAGAGATTGGCACTATTCTACTTCTCATTCATAACTTACAACAGGATATAAATTGCGTTCATATTTTGGAAGAGCCTAAGGAACTTCTTGGCTAACATCTCCTGAGGCTTAAGCTCAACTCTAGCTCTAGCATTTAGCAGGTATATGTCTTCAGGGAGTGCCATTTTCCACCAATGCAGAATACCATCTTTCAAATTCTTAACTAGACATCAAAGACCACCGTCAATGCACTCTTCTATCACCAAATCTATCCACTGTTACCTTTTCAGAACCTAGATTTAACAGGAACCCAAAAACGTGAAGAATAATGAACAAATGGACCAGAAAAATGCTTACATTTTCATATTCCTTTGAACACAACTGAGGGGCCATGCTGACTACGGCAATTGAAGTACCAATGCATACTCTCCTACTGAGCTTTTGTTAATATAACAAAAACCAGAGTCCTGAGGAAAGACAAAAAATCAATTCAGTAGTTGCCTACCTGATTTGAGCTTCTAGGACTGACTATGAAACATGATCTTTAATAATAAGTGATAGACAATGATCCAGTCTACGTTGTGCAATACAATACAAACACAGTTAGACTAGAAATATATGAGAATGGTCATTGAGGAAGCCTAAATAAGCATGCCAGTAAGCAACAATCCTCTGTGGTCACTGCTACAGTTTCTGCCTTAAGGTCCTGCCTTGTACTCTGGTTTGGATGCGTAGACAATGGGCTATAAATTAAAAGTAGAAAGACACTCAATCTTGCTCCAATTATATTTTGCTCAGTGTTTCATCATAGACATGGAGAAGCTACATAAATCACACAAACACACACACACACACACACACACACACACACACACACACATGTACACACAATCACACACAAAAAAATTCTCATGCATTCTAATGCACTACATTAAGAATAGAATCCTCAACTTAAACTGTAAATACAAAGAAGGCATAGAATAACCCATTTAAACACACAAGGATACAGACAGCTCACCTACATTAGCATGTCCACCACAAATAAGCCCTTGGTTAAAGGAGAACTTTCCTTGAACATAAAAACTACAGAAATTAATACCCATTCAATCATGATATGAAAAGATGACTTGAAGATGACCTATGCACTAAGGAAAGAAAAGACCACTCTTATGAAGTCACGGGACAAAATAAACTGCAATACAAGAGTAAAGAAGCAAATGAATGTTTGGGTATTAACAAACTGCAACATCATGAGAATCAACAGTCACCCATTAATCTGAACTCTGATTGATAATGGGGTCAACTGTCTATGAAAGTCTCCGGGCTATGCCTGATGGAAAACCATGAAAGCTTCCTACAAGACAAACCTTCTCTTCTCTCTCTAATGCCCAGATCCAATCCCACAAATTCATCTCAAATTCTGTAACAGAACACACTTACAAATATGGCCTTCTGACACATGCTATTCTAACAGAAATATCTCTTGGGCAAGTAGGACGAAGGGATAACAACAACACTCACACATCCAATCTTCCAGTCTCACCCCTGCTCCATTGGCCAGGATAACAACCCCCACACACTGAGCATGAATATTTTCACCAGGTGCATACATAGAGCCTTAACCCCGACAATCAAGGGTCATTGGTGTGAGAAGGTATTCTGCAGGTTGATGAATGAGAAATTGGAAAAGCAACAGAGCCACAAACCCTTTGGCCTAATCTGTCTTGCCTGAAAATTACAGTAGGGCAATGGTGACAGAGAACATGGTGGAAGAGCCTACCAATTTCTGATTTAATTTAAGGCACACTGCACAAGAAGAAAACCATACCCAACACCACTCATCTAACCAAGAACCAGAAACGAGATAGCCCAGAGTCTTAGGCTAAGGGCAGACACTACTCATCTAAATATAAAGTCAAAAAATACCTATCAGTGTATTATTATAGCAATCAGCTTAGAATTTCATGGTACTCTGAACTCAGAGAACAAATGGGTCTCTGATTCATGAGCCATCACTCACGACCCTTTCCCCCCATTGGGTAACCACATTCAATTTGGTTATAATAAGTGTACATTCATCTAATTTTACTTTATTTCATCATATTTGGTTATTTCTTGAAAACCTTTGCTTTTCTAAAAAGGGACAGAAAGGGAGTAAGAACTGAGAAGTGGGGACTCTGAAAAGAATTAGAAGGAGTAGAGAGTGGGGGAACTAAAATCACTATAAGATGTTAGATGAAATAAGTTCATTGTTACACTGAAGGAAAAATAATATGCAAATATTTAAAAATAAAAAACACATAAATGATGGGAATTAGAAATAGAACACTGTTCTATCTATCCATCCATCCATCTATCTATCTCTATCTATCCCTCTGTTTTCTCTCCACTCTCAGGCTTCTCAATAACACAAGCCCAGTGATGTTTTACTCATTTGGTCTATGCTGCTACAAGAGGACACTTTTCGTCCTGAAAGGTCTACAACCTAGAACCTAGAGGAACCTTCTGACTTTAAGTCATTAATACTTGGAATGTGTCACACTATCTGACAAGTGGTCAGTCATGAGGGAAACTGCAAGGGTGAAAGATGGAGGCAGCCTGCTGACCTATGGCAAAGGACAGTCTTATTGCAGAGTTTTGCCAAGCACTACAAAACATGAAACAGTACGTATAGAGGAACAGTTCTACTGAGCTGGGCATGTAGCTGCATGTTACAGTAATAGTTGCTCAGTGTAAAAGAGGTCCTGAGGGAAAGTTCTGACAACTCATGTGAAGGCAGCAGGAGAGGTAAACAGGCTCCAGTGTCAATTTAAGTAAGGACTGACAGTCATTGTCATAGTAGTAGTTTTCCGACACTTAGAATAAGAAATGTATATAAATGCGTACTACACACATGCCATAATACAGTCTATAAACCCACCAGTCAATGACAGAAATGAAAGAAAACAATGTAAACCAAAATGAGGAAACACAAGTTTGCCCCATAATACAACTAAAGATCTCATTCCTGTCTGAGAAGATACTGAGATGGGAAACAGGTTGTTCTTTTCCATACATATAGAGAAAAAGGAATACTTTGTTTTTCCATGTCACCCAGCACCCAGTACCAACAAATGCATTCTTTCTCCAGGTTCTCTACTCTCTATTTATCCTGGTCTCAGACTCAAGCTTGGCAGAAAATGCTAGAAGCTCAGGATTCTATAGAGACTGTCTTCAGAAGGAAGAAGCTTCAGTAACTGTCACACTCATTATACTTGTGGATGAAGAGAGATGGCGGCCAGACTCAATGACTAACAACCTCAGTACTGTAAGAAGGGAGGCAACATACAAAGAATGTCCACATGTCTGAATCCAGAGTGAGACACACAGTGAGTTCCAGAATAACAGGGGCTACAGAGACTTGCCTATCTCAGGAAAACAAAAGTCAAGAAGGAGAGAAATCATACAGAGGTACAAGAGTCTGGGAAGCAAAAGAGCAACAAGTTTGAAAGAGTGTGCAGCAAGGTTCACCATCAGCCCCTCAAGTGCTTGCTTATACTAACAACATCCAATTACAAGCATCTTCATGATGCACAGAAGACCACTGCTTCTGCAAGTTCACCATGATACTGCACACCACTGTAAGGATACAGGTTCACTCTAGTCTAAGAATCAAACCCTACCTGAAAAGCAGAGAAGAGATATGTGAGTCCTGTGTGGACCAACACAGACTAAGGAAGGCTATCTGAAACCGGACTCACATGCCACTCAGGTCAGCTGATCAGACAAGGGCAACCAATTCTCTTGTTCCATTGTACTGTGGATTGCTGATAATCACCCTCCAACCACGGCAGGTAAGGAAAGAAACTTTAAAACATTTCTTGATCACTTCCCCCTTATTTTTACTAGGAGAAGACACCCAAAGAGTAGAGTCTTGGAGTTCACCATCCAAGGTGCACTCACTGCACTTAGTCCTGTCCTTCCTTGGGTCATGGACAGATGCTGACAGCTCATAAATCAGATCAACTGAAACAGTTTCTCATCTGAGTTCCCTCCACCTAGGTGTTCACCTCCTTCATACCTAAGACAAATGTTTGTCTGTGTAGTGCATGCTGATGGGACACTGTCTGCTATAAGGTGATACCTCAAAGAAACCGTAGACACAGCTTCAACATGGAACCTTATAAGAAGCTCTACCAATACCCTGAAGTAAACCTCATGAGAAGGGGGACTTACATGCCAGGATTGCCTCCATTCACTACCCCATACCTCAGGCTCCATGGCTACTGTTGGTCTCCTAGCATCCTATCCAAACAATCCCATCTTTTAACTCAGAAACTGAACTTCCCATTTGCTGCTGCCCTGTTTATGACATCATTCTCCCTCCAACCCTACCACTTCCTGGTAGGTTCTTGGGGTTTCCAGGGCGATGCCTGTAAACAAATTTGGATCATCACAAGTCACCTGTGACCAGTGACCAATAAGTGCTATCTGAAACCGGATTCACTTGCCACTCAGGTCAGCTGATCAGACAAGGGCAACCAATTTTCTTCTTCCATTGTACTGTGGATTGCTGATACTCTCTCTCCAACCATGGCAGGTAAGGAAAGAAACTTTAAAACATTTCTTGATCACTTCCCACTCATTTTTACTATACTTTCAAATCTTTGTCTTTGGGATAGCAAATCTTGAATTGAATGTCACATTTAGGTTTGTTGCTGACTAGGTATGTGAGCTTAGAAAGACAGATTATTCTCAAGTGTTTTCCATCAACCTCAGGGAGATGAGAGTGTCACTAAGCTCTGGGCTCTGTACTATTGAGTCTCCAGAAGCATGTGAACAAGGAATACAACCAGGCCCTTCCTGATGAAGCTAAATTCAAGAGACACAGGAACATGAACAAGATGAGCAGAGATCTAGCACTCCTTAACAAGTATGGGACAGACACACTCAAATGCTATTTCCCATTTATTGTTTCAAGCTCAAGGCTGCTCTAAAAGTAATGTTCACACCAGGACCAGTGACACACTTGTAATCACAGCATGTAGAGCTTGAAAGGATGAAGTTCAGTTCAAGTCAAACATGGTCTACACTGGCCAGTCTCCCATTTACCAAATAAATATTAAAATAGACAAAGAGAATGGCTGCCATATTTGGTAGTTACTTGGATTTCCCCAGACTAAGAAAAGGAAACTGGGAGAGACTTAGAGTTCTGTGGGCTCAGAGAAGGCTGTTATTGTAGTGGAAGATATATTGAGGGAGTTGCATGTAAGACACACACACAGAAATGGGGGAAGAAGAAAATAAAGTACAAGGAGTGAGAAAATAGAGACATACAAGAAGGCACACTACAGAGTGTCCCTGGAGGCACACTAAGGTAATTTGAACAGAATGTTGCAGACAATCACAGATGTTAAATCAAAATAACACAAGGCATTGTAGATATTGTACATATCTCCATTTCATAATTCCCAAAACATGAAAAAGGAATCCACGCTGTTAAGATCAGTCTGAGAAAAGGTTCTATGTCACATACACAAAACAATATCCTGCTCTGTTTCCTACCATTCAGCTAAATTCTGCGACGTTTCCAGTATCATATGGGCACTGGTGGTGTTGGATATTGACAACCGGGACTGGGCACTCTGACATACAGTTGAACGCTGCACTATGACAACTGGCATGCCATAGTGTGGGAGAATTCTCATAAGAATTCCTCACTAGAAGAGTTGTAAGAAATTAACAGTTATTGAGGAACTGGCAAAAAAATGTATGTATGAGTTAAATTGAGAAACAATATGATTCAGAACCCAATATTCACTAGAAATATCAACAAGTCACACTACACAGGTGCAAACAAGACAAAAATGTTATCAGTTGGTTGTATTCATGAACTCATGTACCCATATGTGTTGAAGGTTTATAAAGTTTGACGTCATTAATTATACAAGGCATGGGACGGGAACAGTAGGAGTTAAAAGGAGAAAGGGATTCTTAACTTAAATACACTGCATAGCTATGAAATTCCTGATACATCATTATTGTAAGAAAGATCAGAGTAGACACAAATTAGGTAGACATGGCAACTAAGTATGACACATGCTCTCTGGAGGGAGCCAGTCTGTGTGATTGCAAAGGCCAGATTAACCTAGATAGAGAAACTTTATCTCTATACACAGAGGAAAGATATGTACAGAACAGGACAAAGGCACAGATATGGGAATCTTTCTAAGGTTCTCCTAATCTTTAAACACTTCTGTTCTGGGACACAGTTGTGAGGTAGTGTCACAGGAGGTATCAGAACAAGACAAAGCAGAGCAAAGAAGGGTGATGTCTAGGGCAGAGCTAGGGTCAACGGTGATCAACTAGGAAGTCCATGCCCACACAGGAAGAAGAGGCAAGTTATCCAATGAGTGTCATTCTATCTATTAGCAAGAACCATGCTGAACCATTTGTATGGGATATGTGAGGGAAAATAGATCACAGACTCCCTCAGACAATACAAACTGGAAATAACAAAGCTTCTCATGGGAAAGTACACAGATTCCTTATCACCATTCTTTCCATTTTTTTCCTGCTTCCTACAGAAAATTTCCAAAGTACACCTTTCTTTTGGACAGAATGTGCTCTGCAGAAATGAGGGCCTGTGATGAGGTGGGTCATGCCCTTAGCAGGAAGTGTGGGCAACTTCTCCAGGGTCTCCACCCCAGCCTTGAGTTCAGAATGGCTCCTGACATCAGACTCCAGCACTTGTTGCCAGCAGCTCATGGACAGTGCCTACCCCTACCTACCAGCTGGCACAACCATGGTGACTGCACTGACTGACCAGGACCACAGCTTTGGCTCAGCACTCTCCTACCCAGGTGTTCTCCAGTGGGATCCCATGGGAAGCACTGACAGGAGGGAAGCTGCAGTCCAGGACTTCACTGTAACTATCACTGACCAGAATACCACATTCTCCTCCTTGTCTATGACAGCCCCGCGTGATAATACTTTAGATCCCAATGCCTTAGTCCTTTCCTTTCCAACACTGTCTGCCAGCCTTCTTCAGGCAACACCACCACAGGTGCCAAATCATGGATACAGACTGGCACCTTCCTACCAGGAGGGCATCCAGGTCAATTACAATGACCTCAACAGCCTGGGATCACTGATGCCTGGAGAACTCAGGCAGTGCCTGCAGGCCTGTGGCTCTGTTTCCTACTCTGGGAATCTTGCCTCTGCCCTGCAACCAGAGGTGATGATGAGTCTAAAGGAGATTCAGCCAGCAAATGTCCAAACACCCTTCTCCAACTCTGCCATCTACTACCCCACACCTGCTCAAGACATGCCAGAAACCAAGCTTCAAGGTGAGTAAAACCAGGAGGGACAGAGTGAGATCAACGCTCAAAGCAGAAATACCTCCACCTTTCAGTAGTGGATGACCTCATGGAGGAATAATGGGAGTCCTGAGAGGTTAGACTTGGCACTGACTCACCATCCCCATCTTCAGTCTCTATAATGACAGACAATGCAGGGCAATGATTGGAATCCATGCTCCATTAAGACATGTCCATGGAGCATATTATAGACAACTGTAACTGACCTAGCTAATCAGTCCAAGGCACTCAATTACTTCCTTCCTAATTCATTGCTCAAGGATGTAGAGGACACCAAGGCCTTTCAAACGGTATCACTTTATTTTGTCTGTGTTGAATTCTGACTCTAGAGCAATGCAACATCAAATCTGTCCTGGAGCAAGTGTTACTCACAGATTCCAAGTGCTGGCCCTGCTGTTCTCTTACTAGCATAAGTGCATTAATAATCCAGCATACCTGGTGTACAAGTGTACAACAGCTAAGTTGGGCAAAGCTTTTCTCTTCTCTCTCTCCTCTACTTCTCTTTTCTCTCTCTCTCTCTCTCTCTCTCTCTCTCTCTCTCTCTCTTTCTCTCTCTCTCTCTCTCTCTCCCCCCAGGCGGTCTTGCTCTCTCTCCTTTTCTTTTGCTATGGACATTCAGAGGTGAGCCAAGGCTATGCATGAGCACTAGGATATGTTCTCTACTACACAGACAACCCAAGCTAAAGGTTTCACCTTCTCAAACCAATTTTCACATCATTAATAACAAGACTTTGAAATGCAGAGTAGGAGGAAATCCAGGGTTGATGAAATGATTGCCTTGCAGTAGTGAGGAACTGTGTTTCGATTCCTGACCCCACTTAAAAAGCCAGGCTACTGGGGGCTTTCAAGTAATGATAAAAAGTTGGCATACTTGTAAGTTCTTGAATTTTTGGACCAGACAACCTGTCTAATAGCAGACTCCAAGGATATGAGGGTCACTCTTTCAAAGAAAAGGAAAAGGAAAGGGAGGGACACACCCCAAGGGTATTCTGTAACCTCCACATGATCTCTGTGCATGCACTTGACACACAAACACGGAGGCAAACACAAACACATGAGAAGACATGATATCACATTGTGACCAGAAACATCAGAGTAGTCCAGGTCTCCCAACAGAGGTGCTGCCTGCGCTACTCAAGAAGAGCTCAAAGAAATGCCTTCTCCTGATGGAGGGCCTGAGTACTGGGGTGTCCTGAAAAGTGGGGAGCACCTCACTTACCAGGCACTGACTTCTTCCTTGACTCTTTTCCAGTGGTGAAAATGGAGACATCCCTGGGATGGACAGCTTCAGGCCAGACACTCTGGGAGTGATTTCTTTGAATTTGGGCTTTTCTACATGGTTTGACTTGTTTGTATGATTTGTGAATTTTATCTAATTCTACATATTCTAAATAATAATCTTCTTCCTGGGGTAGCAATAGCTAAGATGTCCTCCTGTCCTTTAGACACCCATTCAAATAATTTCTTTTTTCTGACAACAAATGCTTTTCTTTCCTGAGAGAGCATCTCTCACCTACAGCCAGAATATCTTGAGTTGCTGGTGTGTTGTTCCATTCTGGCCTGTCTGTGAACAATCAAAACTTTGGCATACTTTGTGCTCTCATATTATCAGGGTTACTCACACTATTGCTACAGGGGCATTTGACACTCTTTCGCAGGGTGACACATAGGAAATATAACTCTTTGATTTGTTAATTAACTTTTAGTTTCTGGAGACAGGTTCTCTCTCCATACTCCCACATGTCTGGAACTAACTGGTTGATCTGGCTAGCCTTGAACTCATAAACATCAGCATGAGTCTACCTCAGACGCTTATCTCTGCCTCTTGTTATGATTCTGCTGGAGCCTCTGCAATTGCTCTAGCCCTAAACCTGGCGCTCACCCTGGCCCAGCCTCAAGAGTGTTGAGATTAAAGGAATTCTCCCACAAACTAAATGGAACCTAATTTTTTTCTGTCTATGTGGATATCCAGGTTTCCCAGCATGATTGGATGAAGAGGCCATGGGTAAGCTGAGGTGCATTTTTCATATCTACCCAAAATCTGAATATCTGCATATCTGCAGCCATGGCAGTGATCCTAACAATGTCACCCAGCTGTTGTAGGTGCCTTAGTGCAGAGGAGCACTGAAAGGAGGGGCATCCCACTTCGAAGGTACTGACTTCTTCCTTGATTCTTTTTCAGTGGTGAGCAGAGAGACTTCCCTGGGAATGACACCACAAGACAGACACTCCCTCAGCTGCAGAACAGAACGCTGCTAATCCTGCACCCTGGATTATCAGATGAGGACACCACCTGTGGATGGGGACAAGTCATTAACGCCCCCATCCACAACCTTCAGAAATCCTGGCATTGCCACAAGCTCTATGCCTGAAACAGAGAATGACAACCTGCATGAGACGACAGCAAATCAGTCAACGTCTCTGTATGCCTATGACTACATGAAAGAAAACTAAGACCCATCTCTCCTCCCTCTAGCACACCCCAACATGCAGCTTCCCTTACACTTTACCGATGCTTGGAGTCTTGGGCAGAAGCTTGCTTCTGACAACACCAACTGGGAAAGCAACACTCTTGGTCAGGATGAGCCTGAAGCATGCACATTGGGTTGGAGTCCAGGAAAGACTTGCAGACATGACTACACTTGTGGCAGAAGTTCACCTTCCCCAACTGCTAAACTTGCTCTCTGAACAAAACAAATTCCAGCCACTCCCACAGCCACTCAATGCAAAGGCTCCATATCATCAGGAGTGATCAAGCCCGGCAAAGATAAGGGATCATGAGCACACCCTTAATCTAGTTGAGGAAGAAGCAAGAGAAAAGCCCTAATCTGCTTGATGGAGCTTCTCTGGCCAGAATCTAGTGTCAGTACCTGGGGGCAAGAACACAGCCCAGGAACAGTGCTGTGGCTAAAGAAGGTGATAGTTATAACATCGCCCACCTTATAGAGGGCAAAGCTCAGAGAGCCACACTCTCCAAGGATAGCAGACCTAGAAATCATAGAAGTGAAGACCAGGAGTACTAGACCAATCAACTCCTAGAAAGCTAAAGGAGCTGATGCTCTTAAGTCACACAGTCAAGACAGAAGACAAGCCCACTGTCCTCAACAAGAGGAAGTTCAATCCACCTGAGCTCAGCCATGATGGCTTTAAAAAGACACAAACCAACTCAGCATGCACATTCTGTAGTCAGTGAAGGTCTGTCACTCACTGTGGAAGAAGGGAGAGAAGAAAACTGGCATCTCCTGAACCTTCAACTCTTTGTGCTTCTCTGTGCTCTAATAATAACAGAGTGTCTTACATTTTGGCCTCTGGGGCATTGGCTATTATCTCTTTCCAGGGTTACATGTAGCAAGCAGAATTCATTTATTTCTTAACTCACTTTCAGTTTCTTAAACAGGGATCCTCTCCATAGCCCAGCATGTGCTAGGACTGACTATAACGAACAGGCAATCATTGAACTCACAAGATCTGCCTGCCTCCTCCCCTGTCTCAGTCTCCATCTCAGCCTCTGCCTCCCCTACTGCCTCCACATCTGCATACTCCTCAGCCACTGCCTCAAGACTGCTAGGACCAAAGCAAATCTACAATAAGCAATGTGGAATCAAGGTTCCCTCAGTACAGGTGGATAACCATGGTTCAGTGTATGACTTGATGAGGAGGCCATGAGTACTCCAGTATATACTTTTGGTACATACCTAAAATACAAAGAGACAAAACCACATGTTTTCACAAAGGCAACTTAACTTAGATTCATTTTTTTTCTGACAATCTGCCTTGTTTCAGTTGTAGGCTGTACTTGCTACAATGTCTGTGAAGCACTGACCTCAGATGAAGTGTGCTTAGCTATCCTGGGTATTTGCTGCTTTTGTAGTAAAGTTGTGATTGCTTCTCTACTTCTAGGAAGTTTAGCATCTGAGGAATTGTATTACGTTCTCCATAGAGATTCATGGTGCATATTTCTTCACAATATCTAACCCCCAACTACTGTGTATGCCCCAAATTGTTCATTCCGACAAGGGCTATGTCCAGTCTAACTCACCTAGAAAATGTTACCAAAGCCAGCATGAACAGATCCTACTACCTATGTGCAAAGATCCTCACAGGGACAAATTTGAGTACAACAGAAGGATGGAGAGCAAAGGTTTAGGGAAGTCTGGTTTTGTCACTCTCTGTGTGTGGCTTAGTGACAGATATGCATACTGCCGTGAGTCTACTGTCTTCATTTTATACTTGCGAGCAGTAGAAACACATTTGGATGGGTATCTTCTAACCTTGATATTATTACTTTAATCTTTATGTGCTCAAACTAAGGGTCTCGTAGAATAAACCTTATGAAAGAAGCTCAGGAAGAATTTTTCATATTAAAGTAATTCACACCATGTTGTACTTGTATTGAATGCTCAATGTCATTACTTCTCATTGTACTATTCATTGAACACGTTCTTTTAAAACTATATAGTGTATGCTAAGCCCATTAACTTTGTGAGCAAGGCCTACCCATTGCTTAACTCTCACCAAAAACCATAGGCATTGGTCATACGCTCAACAGCATTACTTTCCATATCAGGAATGGCACATGTAGATAGTGTAATCTAGCATCCATAGATAGAGACAGCATCAGGAGATATTTGTCTGGGACTAGAGACATATTGTATAATATGATTATCACCAGTTACAAGAACTCCCTTGCAATCACCCAGACTGTATTCATCACATTAGCTGAAATGAAAACTATTGTGTGCAGACATCGCATATCCCTTATCCATTGGTCTGTTTTTGGACAGCAAGATCAGGCCCTAA
Source organism: Onychomys torridus (assembly GCF_903995425.1). Taxonomy (NCBI): domain Eukaryota; kingdom Metazoa; phylum Chordata; class Mammalia; order Rodentia; family Cricetidae; genus Onychomys; species Onychomys torridus. The sequence continues at coordinate 20,190 of NW_023412417.1, forward strand.
CATAGATATTCCTGAAAACACTTGCAATCTGTACTGATGTGCAAAGCAATAACATGTTTAATTCCTTGGAGTTGTGTAGTTGGGAAAATTTGATGGATCTTGTGTTGGTGTTTAAATCACCCCATACTGAAAGAGAGAGAGGCTAGAATACATCACATTATACCCACCAATTTATTGGTGTTTCCTGTGGAAGCAATACTTGGAAGTCCCCTAATTTCACTAAACTCTCCACTTCTATACCCTAGCATCAAGAAATACCATTTTCCAATGGTCTGGTGTTCCAATGCAAGTAATATCTATTATGACAACTCTAGTTTTCATGAATCTCCATGGCTCATACTACTATGTACATTTAGGCTTCACAGCCACAGACCTGTCTAACACTGAATTCATCCATTCAATTGCTTTCTAAGGTCTGAAACAGATCCAAGGTAATCACTGCTAAGGTGTGACAATGGGGTGTTCATTTGATACTGGAATAGAAAGCCATGCTATCCTCTTCTACCCCACTGCTCTAGCTCTCAATTCGATTGGACTCTTACGTTCATGAAAGTCCCTGAGTTTTGGATGGACTGCTTTGTGCCTGATCCAGTTCTGAGTATCAGGCAGCCATTTCACCACAACAGCAGCCACTGAGTCTCAGCAGCCTAAACAATTACAACTCTCTCCAGCTGCAACAGAATAAGATACAAAAGGAAGCCCACGAAGGAGGCAGACTGCACCAGCTACACCTGCACCTGCAACTACATTAATCTCCTGCAAAGCCACAAAGGTTTAGAAGGGAAACATAGAGACCCAACCATTCCACTCAACAAAACAATAGAAGTTGTTTTCCCTCTAGACCTGGAACTACTCAGTCACCAGAGATTTTGTGGTGGACTGCAGTTCAAGATA